>NC_054478.1:138696591-138729524 GCF_017639515.1 Carcharodon carcharias | reverse complement strand
GTGTGGAGTGTTCAGTTGTTCATTGGGGGCGGGTGTGGGGTGTTCAGTTGTTGAGTGGGGGAGGATGTGGGGGGTTTCAGTTGTTGACGGGGGTTGGGTCTGGGGGTGTTCAGTTGTTGTCTGGGGGGATGTGGGGGGTTTCAGTTGTTGTCTGGGGGTGGGTCTGGGGTTTTCAGTTGTTGACTGGGGTTGAATGTGGGGGTTTCACTTGTTGACTGGGGGTGGATGTGGCGGTTTCAGATGTTGAGTGTGGATGGATTTGTGGGTTTCAGTTGTTGAGTGGGGGTGGATGTGGGGGTTTCAGTTGTTGAGTGGGAGTGGGTGTGGGGTGTTCAATTGTTGACCGGGTGTGGTTGTGGGGATGTTCAGTTGTTGATTGGGGGCGGGTGTGGGGTGTTCAGTTGTTGAGTGGGGGTGGATGTAGGGGTGTTCAGTTGTTGATTGGGGGTGGGTGTGGGAGTGTTCAGTTGTTGATTTGGGGCGGGTGTGGGGTGTTTAGTTGTTGAGTGGGGGAGGATGTGGAGAGTTTCAATTGTTTAGTGGGGGTGCGTCTGGGGGTGTTCAGTTGTTGTCTGGGGGGATGTGGGGGGTTTCAGTTGTTGTCTGGGGGTGGGTCTGGGGTTTTCAGTTGTTGACTGGGGTTGAATGTGGGGGTTTCAATTGTTGAGTGGGGGTGGATGTAACGGTTTCAGTTGATGAGTGGGGTTGGATGTGGGGGTTTCAGTTGTTGAGTGGGGATGGATGTGGGGGTTTCAGTTGTTGAATGGGCGTGGGTGTGGGGGTGTTCAGTTGTTGATTGGGGGCATGTGTGGGGTTTTCAGTTGTTGATTAAGGACGGGTATGGGATGTTCAGTTATTGAGTGGGGGCGGACGTGGGGGTGTTCAGTTGTTGATTGGGGGCGGGTGTGGGGTGTTCAGTTGTTGAGTGGGGGCGGGTGTGGGGTGTTCAGTTGTTGAGTGGGGGTGGATGTAGGGGTGTTCAGTTGTTGATTGGGTCGGGTGTGGGAGTGTTCAGTTGTTGATTAGGGGCAGGTGTGGGGTGTTCAGTTGTTGAGTGGGGGACGATGTGTGGGGTTTCAGTTGTTGACGGGAGGTGGGTCTGGGGGTGTTCAGTTGTTGACTGGGGGAGATGTGGGGGGTTTCAGTTGTTGTCTGGGGTGGGTGTGGGGTTTTCCGTTGTTGACTGGGGTTGAATGTGGGGGTGATCAGTTGTTGACTGGGGTTGAATGTGGGGGTGATCAGTTGTTGACTGGGGGTGGATGTGGCGGTTTCAGTTGTTGAGTGGGGATGGATTTGGGGGTTTCAGTTGTTGAGTGGGGGTGGGTGTGGGGTTTTCAGTTAATGAGTGGGGTTGTGGTGTGGGGGTTTCAGTTGTGAGTGGGGGGGGGTGTGTGGGTGTTCAGTTGTTGAGTGGGGAGATGTGTGGGTGTTCAGTTGTTGAGTGGGGGCGGGTGTGGGGTGTTCAGTTGTTGAGTGGGGCGGGTGTGGGGTGTTCAGTTGTTGAGTGGGGGCGGGATGTGGGGTGTTCAGTTGTTGATTGGGGGGGGGTGTGGGGGTGTTCAGTTGTTGAGTGGGGCTGGGTGTGGGGGTTTCAGTTGTTGAGTGGGGGTGGATGTGGGGGTTTCAGTTGTTGAGTGTGGGTGGATGTGGGGGTTTCAGTTGTTGAGTGGGGGTGGATGTGGCGGTTTCAGTTGTTGAGTGGGGATGGATGTGGGGGTTTCAGTTGTTGAATGGGGGTGGATGTGAGGGTTTCAGTTGTTGACTGGGGGTGGATGTGGCGGTTTCAGTTGTTGACTGGGGGTGGATGTGAGGGTTTCAGTTGTTGAGTGGGCGTGGGTGTGGGGATGTTCAGTTGTTGATTGGGGGCGGGTGTGGGGTGTTCAGTTGTTGAGTGGGGGCGGGTGTGGGTGTTCAGTTGTTGACTGGGTGTGGTTGTGGGGATGTTCAGTTGTTGATTGGGGGCAAGTGTGGGAGTGTTCAGTTGTTGATTGGGGCGGCTGTGGGGTGTTCAGTTGTTGAGTGGGGGCGGGTGTGGGGTTTTCAGTTATTGAGTGGGAGTGGGTGTGGGGTGTTCAGTTGTTGAGTGGGGGTGAATGTAGGGGTGTTCTGTTGTTGATTGGGGGTGGATGTGGTGGTTTCAGTTGTTGAGTGGGGGTGGTTGTGAGGGTTTCACTTGATGAGTGGCGGCGAGTGTGTGGGTGTTCAGTATACGAGTGCGGGCGGGTGTGGGTGTTTCTGTTGATGAGTGGGTCCGGATGTGGCGTGTCCAGTTGTTGAGTGGGGGCAGGTGTGCGGGGTCCAGTTGATGAGTGGGGGCGGGTTTGGCGTTTTCAGTTGTGGAGTGCGGGTGGGTGTGGGGGTTTCAGTTGTTGAGTGGGGGTGGATGTGGGGGTGTTCAGTTGTTGATTGGGGGCGGGTGTGGGGTGTTCAGTTGTTGAGTGGGCGTGGGTGTGGGTGTGTTCAGTTGTTGATTAGGGACGGGTATGGGGTGTTCAGTTGTTGAGTGGGGGCGGACGTGGGGGTGTTCAGTAGTTGATTGGGGGCGGGTGTGGGGTGTTCAGTTGTTGAGTGGGGGCGGGAGGGAGTGTTCAGTTGTTGAGTGGGGGCGGGTGTGGAGTGTTCAGTTGTTCATTGGGGGCGGGTGTGGGGTGTTCAGTTGTTGAGTGGGGGAGGATGTGGGGGGTTTCAGTTGTTGACGGGGGTTGGGTCTGGGGGTGTTCAGTTGTTGTCTGGGGGGATGTGGGGGGTTTCAGTTGTTGTCTGGGGGTGGGTCTGGGGTTTTCAGTTGTTGACTGGGGTTGAAGGTGGGGGTTTCACTTGTTGACTGGGGGTGGATGTGGCGGTTTCAGATGTTGAGTGTGGATGGATTTGTGGGTTTCAGTTGTTGAGTGGGGGTGGATGTGGGGGTTTCAGTTGTTGAGTGGGAGTGGGTGTGGGGTGTTCAATTGTTGACCGGGTGTGGTTGTGGGGATGTTCAGTTGTTGATTGGGGGCGGGTGTGGGGTGTTCAGTTGTTGAGTGGGGGTGGATGTAGGGGTGTTCAGTTGTTGATTGGGGGTGGGTGTGGGAGTGTTCAGTTGTTGATTTGGGGCGGGTGTGGGGTGTTTAGTTGTTGAGTGGGGGAGGATGTGGAGAGTTTCAATTGTTTAGTGGGGGTGCGTCTGGGGGTGTTCAGTTGTTGTCTGGGGGGATGTGGGGGGTTTCAGTTGTTGTCTGGGGGTGGGTCTGGGGTTTTCAGTTGTTGACTGGGGTTGAATGTGGGGGTTTCAATTGTTGAGTGGGGGTGGATGTAACGGTTTCAGTTGATGAGTGGGGTTGGATGTGGGGGTTTCAGTTGTTGAGTGGGGATGGATGTGGGGGTTTCAGTTGTTGAATGGGCGTGGGTGTGGGGGTGTTCAGTTGTTGATTGGGGGCATGTGTGGGGTTTTCAGTTGTTGATTAAGGACGGGTATGGGATGTTCAGTTATTGAGTGGGGGCGGACGTGGGGGTGTTCAGTTGTTGATTGGGGGCGGGTGTGGGGTGTTCAGTTGTTGAGTGGGGGCGGGTGTGGGGTGTTCAGTTGTTGAGTGGGGGTGGATGTAGGGGTGTTCAGTTGTTGATTGGGTCGGGTGTGGGAGTGTTCAGTTGTTGATTAGGGGCAGGTGTGGGGTGTTCAGTTGTTGAGTGGGGGACGATGTGTGGGGTTTCAGTTGTTGACGGGAGGTGGGTCTGGGGGTGTTCAGTTGTTGACTGGGGGGATGTGGGGGGTTTCAGTTGTTGTCTGGGGTGGGTGTGGGGTTTTCCGTTGTTGACTGGGGTTGAATGTGGGGGTGATCAGTTGTTGACTGGGGTTGAATGTGGGGGTGATCAGTTGTTGACTGGGGGTGGATGTGGCGGTTTCAGTTGTTGAGTGGGGATGGATTTGGGGGTTTCAGTTGTTGAGTGGGGGTGGGTGTGGGGTTTTCAGTTAATGAGTGGGGTTGGGTGTGGGGGTTTCAGTTGATGAGTGGGGGCGGGTGTGGGGTGTTCAGTTGTTGAGTGGGGGTAGATGTAGGGGTGTTCAGTTGTTGATCGGGGGTGGGTGTGGGGTGTTCAGTTGTTGAGTGGGGGTGAATGTAGGGGTGTTCTGTTGTTGATTGGGGGTGGATGTGGTGGTTTCAGTTGTTGAGTGGGGGTGGTTGTGAGGGTTTCACTTGATGAGTGGCGGCGAGTGTGTGGGTGTTCAGTATACGAGTGCGGGCGGGTGTGGGTGTTTCTGTTGATGAGTGGGTCCGGATGTGGCGTGTCCAGTTGTTGAGTGGGGGCAGGTGTGCGGGGTCCAGTTGATGAGTGGGGGCGGGTTTGGCGTTTTCAGTTGTTGAGTGCGGGTGGGTGTGGGGGTTTCAGTTGTTGAGTGGGGGTGGATGTGGGGGTGTTCAGTTGTTGATTGGGGGCGGGTGTGGGGTGTTCAGTTGTTGAGTGGGCGTGGGTGTGGGTGTGTTCAGTTGTTGATTAGGGACGGGTATGTGGTGTTCAGTTGTTGAGTGGGGGCGGACGTGGGGGTGTTCAGTAGTTGATTGGGGGCTGGTGTGGGGTGTTCAGTTTTTGAGTGGGGGCGGGAGGGAGTGTTCAGTTGTTGAGTGGGGGCGGGTGTGGAGTGTTCAGTTGTTCATTGGGGGCGGGTGTGGGGTGTTCAGTTGTTGAGTGGGGGAGGATGTGGGGGGTTTCAGTTGTTGACGGGGGTTGGGTCTGGGGGTGTTCAGTTGTTGTCTGGGGGGATGTGGGGGGTTTCAGTTGTTGTCTGGGGGTGGGTCTGGGGTTTTCAGTTGTTGACTGGGGTTGAATGTGGGGGTTTCACTTGTTGACTGGGGGTGGATGTGGCGGTTTCAGATGTTGAGTGTGGATGGATTTGTGGGTTTCAGTTGTTGAGTGGGGGTGGATGTGGGGGTTTCAGTTGTTGAGTGGGAGTGGGTGTGGGGTGTTCAATTGTTGACCGGGTGTGGTTGTGGGGATGTTCAGTTGTTGATTGGGGGCGGGTGTGGGGTGTTCAGTTGTTGAGTGGGGGTGGATGTAGGGGTGTTCAGTTGTTGATTGGGGGTGGGTGTGGGAGTGTTCAGTTGTTGATTTGGGGCGGGTGTGGGGTGTTTAGTTGTTGAGTGGGGGAGGATGTGGAGAGTTTCAATTGTTTAGTGGGGGTGCGTCTGGGGGTGTTCAGTTGTTGTCTGGGGGGATGTGGGGGGTTTCAGTTGTTGTCTGGGGGTGGGTCTGGGGTTTTCAGTTGTTGACTGGGGTTGAATGTGGGGGTTTCAATTGTTGAGTGGGGGTGGATGTAACGGTTTCAGTTGATGAGTGGGGTTGGATGTGGGGGTTTCAGTTGTTGAGTGGGGATGGATGTGGGGGTTTCAGTTGTTGAATGGGCGTGGGTGTGGGGGTGTTCAGTTGTTGATTGGGGGCATGTGTGGGGTTTTCAGTTGTTGATTAAGGACGGGTATGGGATGTTCAGTTATTGAGTGGGGGCGGACGTGGGGGTGTTCAGTTGTTGATTGGGGGCGGGTGTGGGGTGTTCAGTTGTTGAGTGGGGGCGGGTGTGGGGTGTTCAGTTGTTGAGTGGGGGTGGATGTAGGGGTGTTCAGTTGTTGATTGGGTCGGGTGTGGGAGTGTTCAGTTGTTGATTAGGGGCAGGTGTGGGGTGTTCAGTTGTTGAGTGGGGGACGATGTGTGGGGTTTCAGTTGTTGACGGGAGGTGGGTCTGGGGGTGTTCAGTTGTTGACTGGGGGGATGTGGGGGGTTTCAGTTGTTGTCTGGGGTGGGTGTGGGGTTTTCCGTTGTTGACTGGGGTTGAATGTGGGGGTGATCAGTTGTTGACTGGGGTTGAACGTGGGGGTGATCAGTTGTTGACTGGGGGTGGATGTGGCGGTTTCAGTTGTTGAGTGGGGATGGATTTGGGGGTTTCAGTTGTTGAGTGGGGGTGGGTGTGGGGTTTTCAGTTAATGAGTGGGGTTGGGTGTGGGGGTTTCAGTTGATGAGTGGGGGCGGGTGTGGGGTGTTCAGTTGTTGAGTGGGGGTAGATGTAGGGGTGTTCAGTTGTTGATCGGGGGCGGGTGTGGGAGTGTTCAGTTGTTGATTAGGGGCGGGTGTGGGGTGTTTAGTTGTTGAGTGGGGGCGGATGTAGGGGTGTTCAGTTGTTGATTGGGGGCGGGAGGGGGGGTGTTCAGTTGTTGAGTGGGGGTGGATGTGGGGGTTTCAGTTGTTGACTAAGGGTGGATGTGGCGGTTTCAGTTGTTGAGTGTGGATGGATGTGGGGATTTCAGTTGTTGACTGAGGGTGGATGTGGCGGTTTCAGTTGTTGAGTGGGGATGGATGTGGGGGTTTCAGTTGTTGAGTGGGGATGGATGTGGGGGTTTCAGTTGTTGACTGGGGGTGGATGTGAGGGTTTCAGTTGTTGAGTGGGGGAGGGTGTGGGGGTGTTCAGTTGTTGATTGGGGGTGGGTGTGGGAGTATTCAGTTGTTGATTAGGGGCGGGTGTGGGGTGTTTAGTTGTTGAGTGGGGGAGGATGTGGAGGGTTTCAGTTGTTTAGTGGGGGTGCGTCTGGGGGTGTTCAGTTGTTGTCTGGGGGGATGTAGCGTGTTTCAGCTGTTGTCTGGGGGTGGGTCTGGAGTTTTCAGTTGTTGACTGGGGTTGAATGTGGGGGTTTCAGTTGTTGAGTGGGGATGGATGTGGTGGTTTCAGTTGTTGACTGGGGGTGGATGTGAGGGTTTCAGTTGTTGAGTGGGCGTGGGTGTGGGGATGTTCAGTTGTTGATTGGGGGCGGGTGTGGGGTGTTCAGTTGTTGAGTGGGGGCGGGTGTGCGGGGTCCAGTTGATGAGTGGGGGCGGGTTAGGCGTGTTCAGTTGTTGAGTGGGGGTGGGTGTGGGGGTTTCAGTTGTTGAGTGGGGGTGGATGTGGGGGTGTTCAGTTGTTGATTGGGGGCGGGTGTAGGGTGTTCAGTTGTTGAGTGGGCGTGGGTGTGGGTGTGTTCAGTTGTTGATTAGGGACGGGTATGGGGTGTTCAGTTGTTGAGTGGGGGCGGACGTGGGGGTGTTCAGTAGTTGATTGGGGGCGGGTGTGAGGTGTTCAGTTGTTGAGTGGGGCGGGTGTGGAGTGTTCAGTGGTTGAGTGGGGGCGGGTGTGGAGTGTTGAGTTGTTGAGTGGGGGTGGATGTAGGGGTGTTCAGTTGTTGATTGGGGGCGGGTGTGGGGTGTTCAGTTGTTGAGTGGGCGTGGGTGTGGGGGTGTTCAGTTGTTGATTAAGGACGGGTATGGGGTGTTCAGTTGTTGAGTGGGGGCGGACGTGGGGGTGTTCAGTAGTTGATTGGGGGCGGGTGTGGCGTGTTCAGTTGTTGAGTGGGGGCGGGAGGGAGTGTTCAGTTGTTCATTGGGGGCGGGTGTGGGGTGTTCAGTTGTTGAGTGGGGGAGGATGTGGGGGGTTTCAGTTGTTGACGGGGGTTGGGTCTGGGGGTGTTCAGTTGTTGTCTGGGGGGATGTGGGGGGTTTCAGTTGTTGTCTGGGGGTGGGTCTGGGGTTTTCAGTTGTTGACTGGGGTTGAATGTGGGGGTTTCACTTGTTGACTGGGGGTGGATGTGGCCGTTTCAGATGTTGAGTGTGGATGGATTTGTGGGTTTCAGTTGTTGAGTGGGGGTGGATGTGGGGGTTTCAGTTGTTGAGTGGGCGTGGGTATGGAGTTGTTCAGTTGTTGAGTGGGGGTGGGTGTGGGGTGTTCAGTTGTTGACCGGGTGTGGTTGTGGGGATGTTCAGTTGTTGATTGGGGGCGGGTGTGGGGTGTTCAGTTGTTGAGTGGGGGTGGATGTAGGGGTGTTCAGTTGTTGATTGGGGTCGGGTGTGGGAATGTTCAGTTGTTGATTAGGGGCGGGTGTGGGGTGTTTAGTTGTTGAGTGGGGGAGGATGTGGAGAGTTTCAATTGTTTAGTGGGGGTGCGTCTGGGGTTGTTCAGTTGTTGTCTGGGGGGATGTAGCGTGTTTCAGCTGTTGTCTGGGGGTGGGTCTGTGGTTTTCAGTTGTTGACTGGGGTTGAATGTGGGGGTTTCAATTGTTGAGTGGGGGTGGATGTAACGGTTTCAGTTGATGAGTGGGGATGGATGTGGGGGTTTCAGTTGCTGAGTGGGGATGGATGTGGGGGTTTCAGTTGTTGAATGGGCGTGGGTGTGGGGGTGTTCAGTTGTTGATTGGGGGAATGTGTGGGGTGTTCAGTTGTTGATTAAGGACGGGTATGAGGTGTTCAGTTGTTGAGTGGGGGCGGACGTGGGGGTGTTCAGTTGTTGATTGGGGGCGGGTGTGGAGTGTTCAGTTGTTGATTAGGGGCGGGTGTGGGGTGTTCAGTTGTTGAGTGGGGGACGATGTGTGGGGTTTCAGTTGTTGACGGGGGGTGCGTCTGGGGGTGTTCAGTTGTTGACTGGGGGGATGTGGGGGGTTTCAGTTGTTGTCTGGGGGTGGGTCTGGGGTTTTCCGTTATTGACTGGGGTTGAATGTGGGGGTGTTCAGCTGTTGACTGGGGGTGGATGTGGCGGTTTCAGTTGTTGAGTGGGGATGGATTTGGGGGTTTCAGTTGTTGAGTGGGGGTGGATGTGGGGGTTTCAGTTGTTGAGTGGGCTTGGGTATGGAGGTGTTCAGTTGTTGAGTTGGCGTGGGTGTGGGGTTTTCAGTTAATGAGTGGGATGTGTGTGGGGGTTTCAGTTGATGAGTGGGGTGGGTGTGGGGTGTCCAGTTGTTGAGTGGAGGTGGGTGTGGGGTGTCCAATTGTTGTCCGGGGCTAGGTGTGGGCGTTTCAGTAGATGAGTGGGCATGGATGTGGGGGGTTTCAGTTGTTTAGTAGGGGAGGATGTTGGGGGTTTCAGTTGTTTAGCGGGGGTGGGTGTGGGGGTGTTCAGTTGTTGACTGGGGTTGAATGTGGGGGTTTCAGTTGTTGACTGAGTGTGGATGTGGGGGTTTCAGCTGTTGACTGGGGGTGGATGTGAGGGTTTCAGTTGTTGAGTGGGCGTGGGTGTGGGGGTGTTCAGTTGTTGAGTGCGGGCGGGTGTGGGGTGTTCAGTTGTTGAGTGGGGATGGATGTAGGGGTTCAGTTGTTGATTGGGGGCGGGTGTGGGGTGTTCAGTTGTTGAGTGGGGGCGGATGTAGGGGTGTTCAGTTGTTGAGTGGGGGTGGATGTGGGGGTTTCAGTTGTTGACTAAGGGTGGATGTGGCGGTTTCAGTTGTTGAGTGTGGATGGATGTGGGGATTTCAGTTGTTGACTGAGGGTGGATGTGGCGGTTTCAGTTGTTGACTGGGGGTGGATGTGAGGGTTTCAGTTGTTGTTTGGGGGAGGGTGTGGGGGTGTTCATTTGTTGATTATGGGTGGGTGTGGGGTGTTTAGTTGTTGAGTGGGGGCGGATGTGGAGGGTTTCAGTTGTTTAGTGGGGGTGGGTCCTGGGTTGTTCAGTTGTTATCTGGGGGGATGTAGCGTGTTTCAGCTGTTGTCTGGGGGTGGGTCTGGGGTTTACATTTGTTGACTGGGGTTGAATGTGGGGGTTTCAATTGTTGAGTGGGGGTGGATGTAACGGTTTCAGTTGATGAGTGGGGATGGATGTGGGGGTTTCAGTTGTTGAGTGGGGATGGATGTGGTGGTTTCAGTTGTTGATTGGGGGCGGGTGTGGGGTGTTCAGTTGTTGAGTGGGGGCGGGTGTGGGTGTTCAGTTGTTGACTGGGTGTGGTTGTGGGGATGTTCAGTTGTTGATTGGGGGCAAGTGTGGGAGTGTTCAGTTGTTGTTTGGGGCGGCTGTGGGGTGTTAAGTTGTTGAGTGGGGGCGGGTGTGGAGTTTTCAGTTATTGAGTGGGGGTGGGTGTGGGGTGTTCAGTTGTTGAGTGGGGGTGAATGTAGGGGTGTTCTGTTGTTGATTGGGGGTGGATGTGGTGGTTTCAGTTGTTGAGTGGGGGTGGGTGTGGGGTGTTCAGTTGTTGAGTGGGGGCGGGTGTGGGGTGTTCAGTTGTTGAGTGGGGCGGGTGTGAGATGTTCAGTTGTTTAGTGGGTGTGGATGTGGGGAGTTTCAGTTGTTGAGTGGGGGTGGGTCTGGGGGTTTCAGTTGTTGACTGGGGGTGGGACTGGCGGTTTCATTTGTTGACTGGGGGTGGATGTGGGGTTTTCAGTTGTTGATTGGAGGTGGATGTGAGGGTTTTCAGTTGTTGAGTGGGGGTGGTTGTGAGGGTTTTCAGTTGTTGAGTGGGGGTGGTTGTGAGGGTTTTCAGTTGTTGAGTGGGGGTGAGACTGGGGGTTTCAGTTGTTGAGTGGGGGTGGTTGTGAGGGTTTCACTTGATGAGTGGGGGCGAGTGTGTGGGTGTTCAGTATACCAGTGGGGGCGGGTGTGGGTGTTTCTGTTGATGAGAGGGTCTGGATGTGGCGTGTCCAGTTGTTGAGTGGGGGCAGGTGTGCGGGGTCCAGTTGATGAGTGGGGGCGGGTTAGGCGTGTTCAGTTGTTGAGTGGGGGTGGGTGTGGGGGTTTCAGTTGTTGAGTGGGGGTGGATGTGGGGGTGTTCAGTTGTTGATTGGGCGTGGGTGTGGGGGTGTTCAGTTGTTGAGTGGGCGTGGGTGTGGGTGTGTTCAGTTGTTGATTAGGGACTGGTATGGGGTGTTCAGTTGTTGAGTGGGGGCGGACGTGGGGGTGTTCAGTAGTTGATTGGGGGCGGGTGTGAGGTGTTCAGTTGTTGAGTGGGGCGGGTGTGGAGTGTTCAGTGGTTGAGTGGGGGCGGGTGTGGAGTGTTGAGTTGTTGAGTGGGGGTGGATGTAGGGGTGTTCAGTTGTTGATTGGGGGCGGGTGTGGGGTGTTCAGTTGTTGAGTGGGCGTGGGTGTGGGGGTGTTCAGTTGTTGATTAAGGACGGGTATGGGGTGTTCAGTTGTTGAGTGGGGGCGGACGTGGGGGTGTTCAGTAGTTGATTGGGGGCGGGTGTGGCGTGTTCAGTTGTTGAGTGGGGGCGGGAGGGAGTGTTCAGTTGTTGAGTGGGGGCGGGTGTGGAGTGTTCAGTTGTTCATTGGGGGCGGGTGTGGGGTGTTCAGTTGTTGAGTGGGGGAGGATGTGGGGGGTTTCAGTTGTTGACGGGGGTTGGGTCTGGGGGTGTTCAGTTGTTGTCTGGGGGGATGTGGGGGGTTTCAGTTGTTGTCTGGGGGTGGGTCTGGGGTTTTCAGTTGTTGACTGGGGTTGAATGTGGGGGTTTCACTTGTTGACTGGGGGTGGATGTGGCCGTTTCAGATGTTGAGTGTGGATGGATTTGTGGGTTTCAGTTGTTGAGTGGGGGTGGATGTGGGGGTTTCAGTTGTTGAGTGGGCGTGGGTATGGAGTTGTTCAGTTGTTGAGTGGGGGTGGGTTTGGGGTGTTCAGTTGTTGACCGGGTGTGGTTGTGGGGATGTTCAGTTGTTGATTGGGGGCGGGTGTGGGGTGTTCAGTTGTTGAGTGGGGGTGGATGTAGGGGTGTTCAGTTGTTGATTGGGGTCGGGTGTGGGAATGTTCAGTTGTTGATTAGGGGCGGGTGTGGGGTGTTTAGTTGTTGAGTGGGGGAGGTTGTGGAGAGTTTCAATTGTTTAGTGGGGGTGCGTCTGGGGTTGTTCAGTTGTTGTCTGGGGGGATGTAGCGTGTTTCAGCTGTTGTCTGGGGGTGGGTCTGTGGTTTTCAGTTGTTGACTGGGGTTGAATGTGGGGGTTTCAATTGTTGAGTGGGGGTGGATGTAACGGTTTCAGTTGATGAGTGGGGATGGATGTGGGGGTTTCAGTTGCTGAGTGGGGATGGATGTGGGGGTTTCAGTTGTTGAATGGGCGTGGGTGTGGGGGTGTTCAGTTGTTGATTGGGGGAATGTGTGGGGTGTTCAGTTGTTGATTAAGGACGGGTATGAGGTGTTCAGTTGTTGAGTGGGGGCGGACGTGGGGGTGTTCAGTTGTTGATTGGGGGCGGGTGTGGAGTGTTCAGTTGTTGATTAGGGGCGGGTGTGGGGTGTTCAGTTGTTGAGTGGGGGACGATGTGTGGGGTTTCAGTTGTTGACGGGGGGTGCGTCTGGGGGTGTTCAGTTGTTGACTGGGGGGATGTGGGGGGTTTCAGTTGTTGTCTGGGGGTGGGTCTGGGGTTTTCCGTTATTGACTGGGGTTGAATGTGGGGGTGTTCAGCTGTTGACTGGGGGTGGATGTGGCGGTTTCAGTTGTTGAGTGGGGATGGATTTGGGGGTTTCAGTTGTTGAGTGGGGGTGGATGTGGGGGTTTCAGTTGTTGAGTGGGCTTGGGTATGGAGGTGTTCAGTTGTTGAGTTGGCGTGGGTGTGGGGTTTTCAGTTAATGAGTGGGATGTGTGTGGGGGTTTCAGTTGATGAGTGGGGTGGGTGTGGGGTGTCCAGTTGTTGAGTGGAGGTGGGTGTGGGGTGTCCAATTGTTGTCCAGGGCTAGGTGTGGGCGTTTCAGTAGATGAGTGGGCATGGATGTGGGGGGTTTCAGTTGTTTAGTAGGGGAGGATGTTGGGGGTTTCAGTTGTTTAGCGGGGGTGGGTGTGGGGGTGTTCAGTTGTTGACTGGGGTTGAATGTGGGGGTTTCAGTTGTTGACTGAGTGTGGATGTGGGGGTTTCAGCTGTTGACTGGGGGTGGATGTGAGGGTTTCAGTTGTTGAGTGGGCGTGGGTGTGGGGGTGTTCAGTTGTTGAGTGCGGGCGGGTGTGGGGTGTTCAGTTGTTGAGTGGGGATGGATGTAGGGGTTCAGTTGTTGATTGGGGGCGGGTGTGGGGTGTTCAGTTGTTGAGTGGGGGCGGATGTAGGGGTGTTCAGTTGTTGAGTGGGGGTGGATGTGGGGGTTTCAGTTGTTGACTAAGGGTGGATGTGGCGGTTTCAGTTGTTGAGTGTGGATGGATGTGGGGATTTCAGTTGTTGACTGAGGGTGGATGTGGCGGTTTCAGTTGTTGACTGGGGGTGGATGTGAGGGTTTCAGTTGTTGTTTGGGGGAGGGTGTGGGGGTGTTCATTTGTTGATTATGGGTGGGTGTGGGGTGTTTAGTTGTTGAGTGTGGGCGGATGTGGAGGGTTTCAGTTGTTTAGTGGGGGTGGGTCCTGGGTTGTTCAGTTGTTATCTGGGGGGATGTAGCGTGTTTCAGCTGTTGTCTGGGGGTGGGTCTGGGGTTTACAATTGTTGACTGGGGTTGAATGTGGGGGTTTCAATTGTTGAGTGGGGGTGGATGTAGCGGTTTCAGTTGTTGAGTGGGGATGGATGTGGGGGTTTCAGTTGTTGAGTGGGGATGGATGTGGGGGTTTCAGTTGTTGAATGGGCGTGGGTGTGGGGGTGTTCAGTTGTTGATTGGGGGCATGTGTGGGGTGTTCAGTTGTTGATTAAGGACGGGTATGGGGTGTTCAGTTGTTGAGTGGGGGCGGACGCGGGGGTGTTCAGTTGTTGATTGGGGGCGGGTGTGGGGTGTTCAGTTGTTGAGTGGGGGTGGATGTAGGGGTGTTCAGTTGTTGTCTGGGGGTGGGTCTGGGGTTTTCCGTTGTTGACTGGGGTTGAATGTGGGGGTGTTCAGTTGTTGACTGGGGATGGTTTTGGCGGTTTCTGTTGTTGAGTGGGGATGGATTTGGGGGTTTCAGTTGTTGAGTGGGGGAGGATGTGGGGTTTTCAGTTGTTGACGGGGGTTGGGTCTGGGGGTGTTCAGTTGTTGTCTGGGGGGATGTGGGGGGTTTCAGTTGTTGTCTGGGGGTGAGTCTGGTGTTTTCAGTTGTTGACTGGGGTTGAATTTGGGGGTTTCACTTGTTGACTGGGGGTGGATGTGGCCGTTTCAGATGTTGAGTGTGGATGGATTTGTGGGTTTCAGTTGTTGAGTGGGGGTGGATGTGGGGGTTTCAGTTGTTGAGTGGGCGTGGGTATGGAGGTGTTCAGTTGTTGAGTGGGAGTCGGTGTGGGGTGTTCAATTGTTGACCGGGTGTGGTTGTGGGGATGTTCAGTTGTTGATTGGGGGGGGGTGTGGGGTGTTCAGTTGTTGAGTGGGGGTGGATGTAGGGGTGTTCAGTTGTTGATTGGGGGTGGGTGTGGGAGTGTTCAGTTGTTGATTTGGGGCGGGTGTGGGGTGTTTAGTTGTTGAGTGGGGGAGGATGTGGAGAGTTTCAATTGTTTAGTGGGGGTGCGTCTGGGGGTGTTCAGTTGTTGTCTGGGGGGATGTGGGGGGTTTCAGTTGTTGTCTGGGGGTGGGTCTGGGGTTTTCAGTTGTTGACTGGGGTTGAATGTGGGGGTTTCAATTGTTGAGTGGGGGTGGATGTAACGGTTTCAGTTGATGAGTGGGGATGGATGTGGGGGTTTCAGTTGTTGAGTGGGGATGGATGTGGGGGTTTCAGTTGTTGAATGGGCGTGGGTGTGGGGGTGTTCAGTTGTTGATTGGGGGCATGTGTGGGGTGTTCAGTTGTTGATTAAGGACGGGTATGGGGTGTTCAGTTATTGAGTGGGGGCGGACGTGGGGGTGTTCAGTTGTTGATTGGGGGCGGGTGTGGGGTGTTCAGTTGTTGATTGGGGGCGGGTGTGGGGTGTTCAGTTGTTGAGTGGGGGTTGATGTAGGGGTGTTCAGTTGTTGATTGGTTCGGGTGTGGGAGTGTTCAGTTGTTGATTAGGGGCGGGTGTGGGGTGTTCAGTTGTTGAGTGGGGGACGATGTGTGGGGTTTCAGTTGTTGACGGGAGGTGGGTCTGGGTGTGTTCAGTTGTTGACTGGGGGGATGTGGGGGGTTTCAGTTGTTGTCTGGGGGTGGGTGTGGGGTTTTCCGTTGTTGACTGGGGTTGAATGTGGGGGTGATCAGTTGTTGACTGGGGTTGAATGTGGGGGTGATCAGTTGTTGACTGGGGGTGGATGTGGCGGTTTCAGTTGTTGAGTGGGGATGGATTTGGGGGTTTCAGTTGTTGAGTGGGGTTGGGTGTGGGGTTTTCAGTTAATGAGTGGGGTTGGGTGTGGGGGTTTCAGTTGATGAGTGGGGGTGGGTGTGGGGTGACCAGTTGCTGAATGGTGGTGGGTGTGGGGCGTCCAATTGTTGTCCGGGGCTAGGTGTGGGCGTTTCAGTTGATGAGTGGGTGTGGTTGTGGATGTGGGGGTTTCAATAGATGAGTGGGCGTGGATGTGGGGGGTTTCAGTTGTTGAGTGGGGGAGGATGTGGAGAGTTTCAGTTGTTTAGTGGGGGTGTGTCTGGGGGTGTTCAGTTGTTGTCTGGGGGTATGTGGGGGGTTTCAGTTGTTGTCTGGGGGTGGGTCTGGGGTTTTCAGTTGTTGACTGGGGTTGAATGTGGGGGTTTCAATTGTTGAGTGGGGGTGGATGTAACGGTTTCAGTTGATGAGTGGGGATGGATGTGGGGGTTTCAGTTGTTGAGTGGGGATGGATGTGGGGGTTTCAGTTGTTGAATGGGCGTGGGTGTGGGGGTGTTCAGTTGTTGATTGGGGGCATGTGTGGGGTGTTCAGTTGTTGATTAAGGACGGGTATGGGGTGTTCAGTTATTGAGTGGGGGCGGACGTGGGGGTGTTCAGTTGTTGATTGGGGGCGGGTGTGGGGTGTTCAGTTGTTGATTGGGGGCGGGTGTGGGGTGTTCAGTTGTTGAGTGGGGGTTGATGTAGGGGTGTTCAGTTGTTGATTGGTTCGGGTGTGGGAGTGTTCAGTTGTTGATTAGGGGCGGGTGTGGGGTGTTCAGTTGTTGAGTGGGGGACGATGTGTGGGGTTTCAGTTGTTGACGGGAGGTGGGTCTGGGTGTGTTCAGTTGTTGACTGGGGGATGTGGGGGGTTTCAGTTGTTGTCTGGGGGTGGGTGTGGGGTTTTCCGTTGTTGACTGGGGTTGAATGTGGGGGTGATCAGTTGTTGACTGGGGTTGAATGTGGGGGTGATCAGTTGTTGACTGGGGGTGGATGTGGCGGTTTCAGTTGTTGAGTGGGGATGGATTTGGGGGTTTCAGTTGTTGAGTGGGGTTGGGTGTGGGGTTTTCAGTTAATGAGTGGGGTTGGGTGTGGGGGTTTCAGTTGATGAGTGGGGTGGGTGTGGGGTGACCAGTTGCTGAATGGTGGTGGGTGTGGGGCGTCCAATTGTTGTCCGGGGCTAGGTGTGGGCGTTTCAGTTGATGAGTGGGTGTGGTTGTGGATGTGGGGGTTTCAATAGATGAGTGGGCGTGGATGTGGGGGGTTTCAGTTGTTGAGTGGGGGAGGATGTGGAGAGTTTCAGTTGTTTAGTGGGGGTGTGTCTGGGGGTGTTCAGTTGTTGTCTGGGGGTATGTGGGGGGTTTCAGTTGTTGTCTGGGGGTGGGTCTGGGGTTTTCAGTTGTTGACTGGGGTTGAATGTGGGGGTTTCAGTTGTTGAGTGGGGGTGGATGTGGGGGTTTCAGTTGTTGAGTGGGCGTGGGTATGGAGGTGTTCAGTTGTTGAGTGGGGGTGGGTGTGGGCTGTTCAGTTGTTGAGTGGGCGCGGGTGTGGGTGTTCAGTTGTTGACTGGGTGTGGTTGTGGGGATGTTCAGTTGTTGATTGGGGGCCGGTGTGGGGTGTTCAGTTGTTGAGTGGGGGCGGGTGTGGGGTGTTCAGTTGTTGAATGGGGGTAGATGTAGGGGTGTTCAGTTGTTAATCGGGGGCGGGTGTGGGAGTGTTCAGTTGTTGATTAGGGGCGGGTGTGGGGTGTTTAGTTGTTGAGTGGGGGCGGATGTAGGGGTGTTCAGTTGTTGATTGGGGGCGGGAGTGGAGGTGTTCAGTTGTTGAGTGTGGATGGATGTGGGGATTTCAGTTGTTGACTGAGGGTGGATGTGGCGGTTTCAGTTATTGAGTGGGGATGGATGTGGGGGTTTCAGTTGTTGAGTGGGGATGGATGTGGGGGTTTCAGTTGTTGACTGGGGGTGGATGTGAGGGTTTCAGTTGTTGAGTGGGGGAGGGTGTGGGGGTGTTCAGTTGTTGATTGGGGGTGGGTGTGGGAGTATTCAGTTGTTGATTAGGGGCGGGTGTGGGGTGTTTAGTTGTTGAGTGGGGGAGGATGTGGAGGGAACAGTTGTTTAGTGGGGGTGCGTCTGGGGGTGTTCAGTTGTTGTCTGGGGCGATGTAGCGTGTTTCAGCTGTTGTCTGGGGGTGGGTCTGGGGTTTTCAGTTATTGACTGGGGTTGAATGTGGGGGTTTCAATTGTTGAGTGGGGGTGGATGTAGCTGTTTCAGTTGTTGAGTGGGGATGGATGTGGGGGTTTCAGTTGTTGAGTGGGGATGGATGTGGGGGTTTCAGTTGTTGAATGGGCGTGGGTGTGGGGGTGTTCAGTTGTTGATTGGGGGCGGGTGTGGGGTGTTCAGTTGTTGAGTGGGGGCGGGTGTGGGCCGTTCAGTTGTTGAGTGGGGGTGGTTGTAGGGGTTATTCAGTTGTTGATTGGGCGCGGGTGTGGGAGTGTTCAGTTGTTGATTAGGGGCGGGTGTGGGGTGTTCAGTTGTTGAGTGGGGGACGATGTGTGGGGTTTCAGTTGTTGACGGGGGGTGGGTCTGGGGGTGTTCAGTTGTTGACTGGGGGTGGGTCTGGGGTTTTCTGTTGTTGACTGGGGTTGAATGTGGGGGTGTTCAGTTGTTGACTGGGGGTGGATGTGACGGTTTCAGTTGTTGAGTGGGGATGGATTTGGGGGTTTCAGTTGTTGAGTGGGGGTGGGTGTGGGGTTTTCAGTTAATGAGTGGGGTTGGGTGTGGGGGTTTCAGTTGATGAGTGGGGTGGGTGTGGGGTGACCAGTTGCTGAATGGGGGTGGGTGTGGGGCGTCCAATTGTTGTCCGGGGCTAGGTGTGGGCGTTTCAGTTGATGAGTGGGTGTGGGTGTGGGTGTGGGGGTTTCAATAGATGAGTGGGCATGGATGTGGGGGGTTTCAGTTGTTTAGTGGGGGAGGATGTGGGGGGTTTCAGTTGTTTATTGGGGGTAGGTCTGGGGGTATTCAGTTGTTGACTGGGGTTGAATGTGGGGGTTACAGTTGTTGACTGACTGTGGATGTGGCGGTTTCAGTTGTTGAGTGTGGATGGATGTGGTGGTTTCAGTTGTTGAGTGGGGGTGGATGTGAGGGTTTCAGTTGTTGAGTGGGGCTGGATGTGGCGGTTTCAGCTGTTGGCTGAGGGTGGATGTGGGGGTTTCAGTTGTTGAGTCTGGATGGATGTGGGGGTTTCAGTTGTTGAGTGGGCGTGGGTGTGGGGGTGTTCAGTTGTCGATTGGGGGCGGGTGTGGGGTGTTCAGTTGTTGAGTGGGGGCGGGTGTGGGTGTTCAGTTGTTGACTGGGTGTGGTTGTGGGGATGTTCAGTTGTTGATTGGGGGCAAGTGTGGGAGTGTTCAGTTGTTGATTGGGGTGGCTGTGGGGTGTTCAGTTGTTGAGTGGGGTTGGTGTGGGGTGTTCAGTTGTTGAGTGGGGGCGGGTGTGGGGTGTTCAGTTGTTGAGTGGGGCGGGTGTGAGATGTTCAGTTGTTTAGTGGGTGTGGATGTGGGGAGTTTCAGTTGTTGAGTGGGGGTGGGTCTGGGGGTTTCAGTTGTTGACTGGGGGTGGGACTGGCGGTTTCATTTGTTGACTGGGGGTGGATGTGGGGTTTTCAGTTGTTGATTGGAGGCGGATGTGAGGGTTTTCAGTTGTTGAGTGGGGGTGGTTGTGAGGGTTTTCAGTTGTTGAGTGGGGGTGAGACTGGGGGTTTCAGTTGTTGATTCGGGGTGTATGTGAGGGTTTCAGTTGTTGAGTGGGGGTGGTTGTGAGGGTTTCACTTGATGAGTGGGGGCGAGTGTGTGGGTGTTCAGTATACGAGTGGGGGCGGGTGTGGGTGTTTCTGTTGATGAGAGGGTCTGGATGTGGCGTGTCCAGTTGTTGAGTGGGGGCAGGTGTGCGGGGTCCAGTTGATGAGTGGGGGCGGGTTAGGCGTGTTCAGTTGTTGAGTGGGGGTGGGTGTGGGGGTTTCAGTTGTTGAGTGGGGGTGGATGTGAGGGTTTCAGTTGTTGAGTGGGGGTGGGTTTGGGGGTTTCAGTTGTTGAGTGGGGGTGGATGTGGGGGTGTTCAGTTGTTGATTGGGGGCGGGTGTAGGGTGTTCAGTTGTTGAGTGGGCATGGGTGTGGGTGTGTTCAGTTTTTGATTAGGGACGGGTATGGGGTGTTCAGTTGTTGAGTGGGGGCGGACGTGGGGGTGTTCAGTAGTTGATTGGGGGCGGGTGTGGGGTGTTCAGTTGTTGAGTGGGGGCGGGTGTGGAGTGTTGAGTTGTTGAGTGGGGGTGGATGTAGGGGTGTTCAGTTGTTGATTGGGGGCGGGTGTGGGGTGTTCAGTTGTTGAGTGGGCGTGGGTGTGGGGGTGTTCAGTTGTTGATTAAGGACGGGTATGGGGTGTTCAGTTGTTGAGTGGGCCGGACGTGGGGGTGTTCAGTAGTTGATTGGGGGCGGGAGTGGCGTGTTCAGTTGTTGAGTGGGGGCGGGAGGGAGTGTTCAGTTGTTGAGTGGGGGCGGGTGTAGAGTGTTCAGTTGTTCATTGGGGGCGGGTGTGTGGTGTTCAGTTGTTGTCTGGGGGGATGTGGGGGGTTTCAGTTGTTGTCTGGGGGTGAGTCTGGGGTTTTCCGTTGTTGACTGGGGTTGAATGTGGGGGTTTCACTTGTTGACTGGGGGTGGATGTGGCCGTTTCAGATGTTGAGTGTGGATGGATTTGTGGGTTTCAGTTGTTGAGTGGGGGTGGATGTGGGGGTTTCAGTTGTTGAGTGGGCGTGGGTATGGAGTTGTTCAGTTGTTGAGTGGGGGTGGGTGTGGGGTGTTCAGTTGTTGACCGGGTGTGGTTGTGGGGATGTTCAGTTGTTGATTGGGGGCGGGTGTGGGGTGTTCAGTTGTTGAGTGGGGGTGGATGTAGGGGTGTTCAGTTGTTGATTGGGGGTGGGTGTGGGAGTGTTCAGTTGTTGATTAGGGGCGGGTGTGGGGTGTTTAGTTGTTGAGTGGGGGAGGATGTGGAGAGTTTCAATTGTTTAGTGGGGGTGCGTCTGGGGGTGTTCAGTTGTTGTCTGGGGGGATGTAGCGTGTTTCAGCTGTTGTCTGGGGGTGGGTCTGTGGTTTTCAGTTGTTGACTGGGGTTGAATGTGGGGGTTTCAATTGTTGAGTGGGGGTGGATGTAACGGTTTCAGTTGCTGAGTGGGGATGGATGTGGGGGTTTCAGTTGCTGAGTGGGGATGGATGTGGGGGTTTCAGTTGCTGAGTGGGGATGGATGTGGGGGTTTCAGTTGCTGAGTGGGGATGGATGTGGGGGTTTCAGTTGCTGAGTGGGGATGGATGTGGGGGTTTCAGTTGCTGAGTGGGGATGGATGTGGGGGTTTCAGTTGCTGAGTGGGGATGGATGTGGGGGTTTCAGTTGCTGAGTGGGGATGGATGTGGGGGTTTCAGTTGCTGAATGGGCGTGGGTGTGGGGGTGTTCAGTTGTTGATTGGGGGAATGTGTGGGGTGTTCAGTTGTTGATTAAGGACGGGTATGGGGTGTTCAGTTGTTGAGTGGGGGCGGACGTGGGGGTGTTCAGTTGTTGATTGGGGGCGGGTGTGGAGTGTTCAGTTGTTGAGTGGGGGCGGGTGTGGGGTGTTCAGTTGTTGAGTGGGGGTGGATGTAGGGGTGTTCAATTGTTGATTGGGGGCGGGTGTGGGAGTGTTCAGTTGTTGATTAGGGGCGGGTGTGGGGTGTTCAGTTGTTGAGTGGGGGACGATGTGTGGGGTTTCAGTTGTTGACGGGGGGTGCGTCTGGGGGTGTTCAGTTGTTGACTGGGGGGATGTGGGGGGTTTCAGTTGTTGTCTGGGGGTGGGTCTGGGGTTTTCCGTTGTTGACTGGGGTTGAATGTGGGGGTGTTCAGTTGTTGACTGGGGGTGGATGTGGCGGTTTCAGTTGTTGAGTGGGGATGGATTTGGGGGTTTCAGTTGTTGAGTGGGGGTGGATGTGGGGGTTTCAGTTGTTGAGTGGGCTTGGGTATGGAGGTGTTCAGTTGTTGAGTTGGCGTGGGTGTGGGGTTTTCAGTTAATGAGTGGGATGTGTGTGGGGGTTTCAGTTGATGAGTGGGGTGGGTGTGGGGTGTCCAGTTGTTGAGTGGAGGTGGGTGTGGGGTGTCCAATTGTTGTCCGGGGCTAGGTGTGGGCGTTTCAGTAGATGAGTGGGCATGGATGTGGGGGGTTTCAGTTGTTTAGTAGGGGAGGATGTGGGGGGTTTCAGTTGTTTAGCGGGGGTGGGTGTGGGGGTGTTCAGTTGTTGACTGGGGTTGAATGTGGGGGTTTCAGTTGTTGACTGAGTGTGGATGTGGGGGTTTCAGCTGTTGACTGGGGGTGGATGTGAGGGTTTCAGTTGTTGAGAGGGCGTGGGTGTGGGGGTGTTCAGTTGTTGAGTGGGGGCGGGTGTGGGGTGTTCAGTTGTTGAGTGGGGATGGATGTAGGGGTGTTCAGTTGTTGATTGGGGGCGGGTGTGGGGTGTTCAGTTGTTGAGTGGGGGCGGATGTAGGGGTGTTCAGTTGTTGAGTGGGGGTGGATGTGGGGGTTTCAGTTGTTGACTAAGGGTGGATGTGGCGGTTTCAGTTGTTGAGTGTGGATGGATGTGGGGATTTCAGTTGTTGACTGAGGGTGGATGTGGCGGTTTCAGTTGTTGACTGGGGGTGGATGTGAGGGTTTCAGTTGTTGTTTGGGGGAGGGTGTGGGGGTGTTCATTTGTTGATTGGGGGCGGGTGTGGGAGTATTCAGTTGTTGATTATGGGTGGGTGTGGGGTGTTTAGTTGTTGAGTGGGGGCGGATGTGGAGGGTTTCAGTTGTTTAGTGGGGGTGGGTCCTGGGTTTTTCAGTTGTTATCTGGGGGGATGTAGCGTGTTTCAGCTGTTGTCTGGGGGTGGGTCTGGGGTTTTCAGTTGTTGACTGGGGTTGAATGTGGGGGTTTCAATTGTTGAGTGGGGGTGGATGTAGCGGTTTCAGTTGTTGATTGGGGATGGATGTGGGGGTTTCAGTTGTTGAGTGGGGATGGATGTGGGGGTTTCAGTTGTTGAATGGGCGTGGGTGTGGGGGTGTTCAGTTGTTGATTGGGGGCATGTGTGGGGTGTTCAGTTGTTGATTAAGGACGGGTATGGGGTGTTCAGTTGTTGAGTGGGGGCGGACGCGGGGGTGTTCAGTTGTTGATTGGGGGCGGGTGTGGGGTGTTCAGTTGTTGATTGGGGGTGGATGTAGGGGTGTTCAGTTGTTGATTAAGGACGGGTATGGGGTGTTCAGTTGTTGAGTGGGGGTGGATGTAGGGGTGTTCAGTTGTTGATTGGGGGTGGGTGTGGGAGTGTTCAGTTGTTGATTAAAGGCGGGTGTGGGGTGTTCAGTTGTTGAGTGGGGAGCATGTGGGGGGTTTCAGTTGTTGGGGGTTGGGTCTGGGGGTGTTCAGTTGTTGACTGGGGGGATGTGGGGGGTTTCAGTTGTTGTCTGGGGGTGGGTCTGGGGTTTTCCGTTGTTGACTGGGGTTGAATGTGGGGTTGTTCAGTTGTTGACTGGGGATGGTTGTGGCGCTTTCTGTTGTTGAGTGGGGATGGATTTGGGGGTTTCAGTTGTTGAATGGGGGTGGATGTGGGGGTTTCAGTTGTTGAGTGGGCGTGGGTATGGAGGTGTTCAGTTGTTGAATGGGGGTGGGTGTGGGGTTTTCAGTTAATGAGTGGGGTTGGGTGTGGGGGTTTCAGTTAATGAGTGGGGTGGGTGTGGGTTGTCCAGTTGCTGAATGGGGGAGGGTGTGGGGCGTCCTATTGTTGTCCGGGGCTAGGTGTGGGCGTTTCAGTTGATGAGTGGGTGTTTGTGTGGGTGTGGGGGTTTCAATAGATGAGTGGGCATGGATGTGGGGGGTTTCAGTTGTTTAGTGGGGGAGGATGTGGGGGGTTTCAGTTGTTTAGTGGGGGTGGGTCTGGGGGTGTTCAGTTGTTGATTGGGGTTGAATGTGGGGGTTACAGTTGTTGACTGACTGTGGATGTGGCGGTTTCAGCTGTTGACTGAGGGTGGATGTGGGGGTTTCAGTTGTTGAGTCTGGATGGATGTGGGGGTTTCAGTTGTTGAGTGGGGATGGATGTGGTGGTTTCAGTTGTTGACTGGGGGTGGATGTGAGGGTTTCATTTGTTGAGTGGGCGTGGGTGTGGGGTTGTTCAGTTGTTGATTGGGGCGGGTGTGGGGTTTTCAGTTGTTGAGTGGGGGTGGGTGTGGGGTGTTCAGTTGTTGAGTGGGGGTGGATGTAGTGGTGTTCTGTTGTTGATTGGGGGTGGATGTGGCGGTTTCAGTTGTTGAGTGGGGGCGGGTGTTGGGTGTTCAGTTTTTGAGTGGGGGTGGGTGTGGGGTGTTCAGTTGTTGAGTCAGGGCGGGTGTGGGGAGTTTCAGTTGTTGAGTGGGGGTGGGTCTGGGGGTTTCAGTTGTTGACTGGGGGTGGGACTGGCGGTTTCATTTGTTGACTGGGGGTGGATGTGGGGTTTTCAGTTGTTGATTGGAGGTGGATGTGAGGGTTTTCAGTTGTTGAGTGGGGGTGGTTGTGAGGGTTTTCAGTTGTTGAGTGGGGGTGAGACTGGGGGTTTCAGTTGTTGATTCGGGGTGTATGTGAGGGTTTCAGTTGTTGAGTGGGGGTGCTTGTGTGGGTTTCACTTGATGAGTGGGGGCGAGTGTGTGGGTGTTCAGTATACGAGTGGGGGCGGGTGTGGGTGTTTCTGTTGATGAGTGGGTCTGGATGTGGCGTGTCCAGTTGTTGAGTGGGGGCAGGTGTGCGGGGTCCAGTTGATGAGTGGGGGCGGGTTTGGCGTGTTCAGTTGTTGAGTGGGGGTGGGGGTGGGGTGTTCAGTTTTTGATTAGGGGCGGGTGTGGGGTGTCAGTTGTTGAGTGGGGGCGGTTGTGGGGTGTCAGTTGTTGAGTGGGGGACGATGTGTGGGGTTTCAGTTGTTGACGGGGGTTGCGTCTGGGGTGTTTCAGTTGTTGACTGGGGGGATGTGGGGGGTTTCAGTTGTTGTCTGGGGGTGGGTCTGGGGTTTTCCGTTGTTGACTGGGGTTGAATGTGGGGGTGTTCAGTTGTTGACTGGGGGTGGATGTGGCGGTTTCAGTTGTTGAGTGGGGATGGATTTGGGGGTTTCAGTTGTTGAGTGGGGGTGGATGTGGGGGTTTCAGTTGTTGAGTGGGCTTGGGTATGGAGGTGTTCAGTTGCTGAGTTGGCGTGGGTGTGGGGTTTTCAGTTAATGAGTGGGATGTGTGTGGGGGTTTCAGTTGATGAGTGGGGTGGGTGTGGGGTGTCCAGTTGTTGAGTGGAGGTGGGTGTGGGGTGTCCAATTGTTGTCCGGGGCTAGGTGTGGGCGTTTCAGTAGATGAGTGGGCATGGATGTGGGGGGTTTCAGTTGTTTAGTAGGGGAGGATGTTGGGGGTTTCAGTTGTTTAGCGGGGGTGGGTGTGGGGGTGTTCAGTTGTTGACTGGGGTTGAATGTGGGGGTTTCAGTTGTTGACTGAGTGTGGATGTGGGGGTTTCAGCTGTTGACTGGGGGTGGATGTGAGGGTTTCAGTTGTTGAGTGGGCGTGGGTGTGGGGGTGTTCAGTTGTTGAGTGGGGGCGGGTGTGGGGTGTTCAGTTGTTGAGTGGGGATGGATGTAGGGGTGTTCAGTTGTTGATTGGGGGCGGGTGTGGGGTGTTCAGTTGTTGAGTGGGGGCGGATGTAGGGGTGTTCAGTTGTTGAGTGGGGGTGGATGTGGGGGTTTCAGTTGTTGACTAAGGGTGGATGTGGCGGTTTCAGTTGTTGAGTGTGGATGGATGTGGGGATTTCAGTTGTTGACTGAGGGTGGATGTGGCGGTTTCAGTTGTTGACTGGGGGTGGATGTGAGGGTTTCAGTTGTTGTTTGGGGGAGGGTGTGGGGGTGTTCATTTGTTGATTGGGGGCGGGTGTGGGAGTATTCAGTTGTTGATTATGGGTGGGTGTGGGGTGTTTAGTTGTTGAGTGGGGGCGGATGTGGAGGGTTTCAGTTGTTTAGTGGGGGTGGGTCCTGGGTTGTTCAGTTGTTATCTGGGGGGATGTAGCGTGTTTCAGCTGTTGTCTGGGGGTGGGTCAGGAGTTTTCAGTTGTTGACTGGGGTTGAATGTGGGGGTTTCAATTGTTGAGTGGGGGTGGATGTAGCGGTTTCAGTTGTTGATTGGGGATGGATGTGGGGGTTTCAGTTGTTGAGTGGGGATGGATGTGGGGGTTTCAGTTGTTGAATGGGCGTGGGTGTGGGGGTGTTCAGTTGTTGATTGGGGGCATGTGTGGGGTGTTCAGTTGTTGATTAAGGACGGGTATAGGGGTGTTCAGTTGTTGAGTGGGGGCGGACGCGGGGGTGTTCAGTTGTTGATTGGGGGCGGGTGTGGGGTGTTCAGTTGTTGAGTGGGGGTGGATGTAGGGGTGTTCAGTTGTTGATTGGGGGTGGGTGTGGGAGTGTTCAGTTGTTGATTAAAGGCGGGTGTGGGGTGTTCAGTTGTTGAGTGGGGGAGCATGTGGGGGGTTTCAGTTGTTGGGGGTTGGGTCTGGGGGTGTTCAGTTGTTGACTGGGGGGATGTGGGGGGTTTCAGTTGTTGTCTGCGGGTGGGTCTGGGGTTTTCCGTTGTTGACTGGGGTTGAATGTGGGGTTGTTCAGTTGTTGACTGGGGATGGTTGTGGCGGTTTCTGTTGTTGAGTGGGGATGGATTTGGGGGTTTCAGTTGTTGAGTGGGGGTGGATGTGGGGGTTTCAGTTGTTGAGTGGGCGTGGGTATGGAGGTGTTCAGTTGTTGAATGGGGGTGGGTGTGGGGTTTTCAGTTAATGAGTGGGGTTGGGTGTGGGGGTTTCAGTTAATGAGTGGGGTGGGTGTGGGGTGTCCAGTTGCTGAATGGGGGAGGGTGTGGGGCGTCCTATTGTTGTCCGGGGCTAGGTGTGGGCGTTTCAGTTGATGAGTGGGTGTTTGTGTGGGTGTGGGGGTTTCAATAGATGAGTGGGCATGGATGTGGGGGGTTTCTGTTGTTTAGTGGGGGAGGATGTGGGGGGTTTCAGTTGTTTAGTGGGGGTGGGTCTGGGGGTGTTCAGTTGTTGATTGGGGTTGAATGTGGGGGTTACAGTTGTTGACTGACTGTGGATGTGGCGGTTTCAGTTGTTGAGTGTGGATGGATGTGGTGGTTTCAGTTGTTGAGTAGGGATGGATGTGGGGGTTTCAGTTGTTGAGTGGGGGTGGATGTGGCGGTTTCAGCTGTTGACTGAGGGTGGATGTGGGGGTTTCAGTTGTTGAGTCTGGATGGATGGGGGGGTTTCAGTTGTTGAGTGGGGATGGATGTGGTGGTTTCAGTTGTTGACTGGGGGTGGATGTGAGGGTTTCATTTGTTGAGTGGGCGTGGGTGTGGGGTTGTTCAGTTGTTGATTGGGGGCGGGTGTGGGGTTTTCAGTTGTTGACTGAGGGCTGGTGTGGGTGTTCAGTTGTTGATTGGGGGCAGGTGTGGGAGTGTTCAGTTGTTGATTGGGGCGGGTGTGGGGTTTTCAGTTGTTGAGTGGGGGTGGGTGTGGGGTGTTCAGTTGTTGAGTGGGGGTGGATGTAATGGTGTTCTGTTGTTGATTGGGGGTGGATGTGGCGGTTTCAGTTGTTGAGTGGGGGCGGGTGTTGGGTGTTCAGTTGTTGAGTGGGGGTGGGTGTGGGGTGTTCAGTTGTTGAGTCGGGGCGGGTGTGGAGAGTTTCAGTTGTTGAGTGGGGGTGGGTCTGGGGGTTTCAGTTGTTGACTGGGGGTGGGACTGGCGGTTTCATTTGTTGACTGGGGGTGGATGTGGGGTTTTCAGTTGTTGATTGGAGGTGGATGTGAGGGTTTTCAGTTGTTGAGTGGGGGTGGTTGTGAGGGTTTTCAGTTGTTGAGTGGGGGTGAGACTGGGGTTTCAGTTGTTGATTCGGGGTGTATGTGAGGGTTTCAGTTGTTGAGTGGGGGTGCTTGTGTGGGTTTCACTTGATGAGTGGGGGCGAGTGTGTGGGTGTTCAGTATACGAGTGGGGGCGGGTGTGGGTGTTTCTGTTGATGAGTGGGTCTGGATGTGGCGTGTCCAGTTGTTGAGTGGGGGCAGGTGTGCGGGGTCCAGTTGATGAGTGGGGGCGGGTTTGGCGTGTTCAGTTGTTGAGTGGGGGTGGGGGTGGGGTGTTCAGTTTTTGATTAGGGGCGGGTGTGGGGTGTTCAGTTGTTGATTGGGGGTGGGTGTGGGGTATTCAGTTGTTGAGTGGGGGCGGGTGTGGGGTGTCAGTTGTTGAGTGGGGGCGGTTGTGGGGTGTCAGTTGTTGAGTGGGGGTGGATCTGGGGTGTCAGTTGTTGAGTGTGGGCGGGTGTGGGGGTTTCATTTGTTGATTGGGGGCGGGTGTGTGGGTTTCATTTGTTGAGTGGGGGCGGGTGTTAGGTGTTCAGTTGTTGAGTGGGGGCGAGTGTGGGGGTTTCAGTTGTTGAGTGTGGGCGGGTGTGGGGGTTTCAGTTGTTGAGTGTGGGTGGGTGTGGGGGTTTCATTTGTTGAGTGGGGGCGGGTGTGAGGTGTTCAGTTGTTGAGTGGGGGCGAGTGTGGGGGTTTCAGTTGTTGAGTGTGGGCGGGTGTGGGGGTTTCAGTTGTTGAGTGGGGGCGAGTGTGGGGGTTTCAGTTGTTGAGTGGGTGCGGGTGTGGGGGTTTCAGTTGTTGAGTGGGGGCGAGTGTGGGGGTTTCAGTTGTTGAGTGTGGGCGGGTGTGGGGGTTTCAGTTGTTGAGTGTGGGCGGGTGTGGGTGTTTCAGTTGTTGAGTGTGGGCGGGTGTGGGGGTTTCAGTTGTTGAGTGTGGGCGGGTGTGGGGGTTTCAGTTGTTGAGTGTGGGCGGGTGTGGGGGTTTCAGTTGTTGAGTGTGGGCGGGTGTGGGGGTTTCAGTTGTTGAGTGTGGGCGGGTGTGGGGGTTTCAGTTGTTGAGTGGGGGCGAGTGTGGGGGTTTCAGTTGTTGAGTGGGGGCGGGTGTGGGGGTTTCAGTTGTTGAGTGGGGGCGAGTGTGGGGGTTTCAGTTGATAAGTGGGGGCGGGTGTGGATGTTTCTGTTGATGCCTGGTTCTGGGTGTGGGGTGTCCAGTTGTTGAGTGGGGGCGGGTTTGGCGTGTCCAGTTGTTGAGTGGGGGTGGGTGTAGGGGTTTCAGTTGATGAGTGGGTCTGGGTGTGGGGTATCCAGTTGTAGAGTGGGGGCGGGTGTGGGGATTTCAGTTGTTGAATGGGGGTGGGTGTGGGGATTTCAGTTGATGAGTGGGGGCGGGTGAGGGGGTTTCAGTTGATGAGTGGGGGCACGTGTGGGGGTTTCAGTTGATGAGTGGGGCTGGGTGTGAGGGTTTCAGTTGTTGTGTCGGGGTGGGTGTGGGGTTTTCAGCTGATGAGTGGGGGTGGGTGTGGAGTGTCCAGTTACTGAGTGTGGGCAGGTGTGAGGTGTTCAGTTGTTGAGTGCGGGTAGGGGTCGAGGTTTCAGTTGTTGAGTGGGGGTGGGTGTGAGGTTTTCAGTTGTTGAGTGGGAGTGGGTGTGGGGTATTCACCTGTTGAGTGGGGGTTGGTGTGGGGGTTTCAATTGTTGACTGGGGGTGGATGTGAGGGTTTCAGTTGTTGAGTGGGGGTGGGTGTGAGGTGTTCAGCTGTTGAGTGGGGGTGGATGTGGGGGGTTTCAGTTGTTGAGTGGGGGTGGGTGTGAGGTGTTTAGCCGTTCAGTGGGGGTGGATGTGGGGGGCCTCAGTTGTTGAGTGGGTGTGCGCATGAGGGTTTCAGTTGTTGAGTGGGGGCGGGTGTGGGGTGTTCAGTTGTTGAATGGGGTGGATGTGGGGGGTATCAGTTGTTTAGTGGGGGTGGATGTGGGTGGTTTCAGTTGTTTATGGGGGGTGGGTGTGGTGGTTTCAGTTATTGGGTGGGCATGGTTGGGGTGTTTCAGTTGTTAATTGGGGGTGGATGTGGGGGTGTTCAGTTGATGAGTGAGAGTGGGTGTGGTGGTTTCAATTGATGAGTAGCCGTGGTTGTGGGGGTTTCAGTTGTTAACTGGGGTGTGTGATAGGTGTTCAGCTGTTCAGTGGGGGTGGATGTTGGGGGCCCTAGTTGTTGACTGGGTGTGGGTGTGGGGGTTTCAGTTGTTGACTGGGGTGAATGTGGGGGTTTCAGTTGTTGAGTGGGGTTGGATGTGTGTGTATTCTGTTGTTGAGTGGCGGTGGGTGTGGGGGTGTTCAGTTGTTGAGTGGGGGTGGGTGTGGGGGTTTCAGTTGATGAGTGGGGGTGGGTGTGGGGGTTTCAGTTGATGATGGGAGTGGGTGTGGGGGTTTCAGTTGTTGAGTGGGAGTGGGTGTGGGGGTTTCAGTTGTTGAGTGGGAGTGGGTGTGGGGGTTTCAGTTGATAATGGGAGTGGGTGTGGGGTTTTCAGCTGATGAGTGGGGGTGGGTGTGGGTTGTCAGTTGTTGAGTGGGGGTAGGTGTGGGGATTTCAGTTGTTGAGTGGGGGTGGGTGTGGGGGTTTCAGTTGTTGAGTGGGTGTGGGTGTGGGGTCTTCAGTTGATGATGGGAGTGGGTATGTGGTGTCCAGTTGTTGAGCGGATTGGGCGAGGGGAGTTGATGAAAAGACAGTTTTTCTCCAAAAACACAACATCTACCTATTCTCTGGAGTTTTTCTACAGCCACAATCATGGCTCAGGGTTCAGTCGATGAAGTCACGCCCATCCACAAAAAGAAACAGAAGGATGTAAAGGTGTTGTGGCTACCTTGGAAGTCACGGTCCCAAAATCTCATCTCGCGACCCCACTGGAGGTCGTGAGCCACAGTTCTGGAAATCCTGGTCTAACTCTTTTTGGAGCACCCATCCCAGAAACCCAGCACCCATGGGAGAGGATTCAAAATGATTTGCGTCCATGGCAAAGTGACCATGGAACTATCTACTGTAAAGGATCCAATTTGGATTAAAATTAGAGCCTGCGCTCTGAGTGAGAGCAGCCCACTTGAATCCCAGCCCCAGTGTGAAGTGAACCAGATTGTTTAAGTGACCCACAGTCAGTCGCAAAGTCTGGCTAGAGCTCAAGACTGAGTAGCACAAGGTGCGGTCCGGTACATGAGGGTTCAAATCCCATTCCAGAGACTTGAGCACGTAATCTAAGCTGACACCTCAGTGCAGTGCTGTGGGACTGCTGCACTGTTGGAGGTGCCACCTTTCAGATGAGATGTTAAACGTCTGCCCTCTCAGGGCACAGCACTCTCTGAAGATGAGCAAGGCAGACCTCCCAAGAGCCCTGGCTAGCACTCATCCCTCAACCCATATCACTGAAACAGGTGACCTGGTTGTTAGTTTTTGCTGTTAGTGGGATCTTACTGTGCGCCGAATGGCTGTCTTGTTCCCTGCGGTGGTGAGTACATTTTCAAAAGTGCTTAGTTGTCTGTAAAGCACTCTGAGATGTCTGGAGGTCAGGGAGGGTTTGATATAAATGCGAGTCCTTTTTTTAATGAATGTTCTAACTTATTATGCAACATAGAGGAGCCCACAATCTACACCTTGTGATGAAATCAGCTCTCAATCTGTAACCTGTGTTAGAGATTACACAGGTTAATCTCTGATTAATGCTTATTTTTACTAGGGTTGACAGTTTCTGGAATATCCTTACTGTAAATAAGGACCCTCTGTCTCAATCATGCTTATGCAATATCTACAGAGCTACTGGATTCAGTGTAAAAGGTTTTTAGATTCCATCCCCCATCCCCTGCTGTTTTATTTTTCTTTACTCTTTCATGGGATGTGGGCGTCACTGACAAGGCCAGCATTTGTTGCCCATCCCTAATTGCCCTTGAACTGAGTGGCTTGCTAAGCCATTTCAGAGGGCAGTTAAGATTCAACCCACACATTGCTGTGGGTCTGGAGTCACAGTTGGCCAAACAGAGTAAGGATGGCAGATTTCCTTCCCTAGAGGGCATTAGTGAACCAGATGGGTTTTTATGACAATCGATGATAGTTTCATGGTTGCCCATATAATAATGATTATTATTAGCTTTTAGTTCCAATCAGCTTGCGATGACATTCACCATTTCCTCGTGGTTGCTGGCTGTTGTATTTGTGTACCCGTAAAGCATAAGAATCAGTTGACCGTAGGAGTGAATGGTCAGGTAGCATAAAACATTGCCCAGATGCTTACGGAGAAAGCCAGCAACGGCGATGGTCTCTGGTTCAGACTCTGGTGCTGAACCGCAGTAGGTGTTCAAACAGCAGTTTCTCGAACCCCCAATACCTGGAACAACAGATGAAATACATGGTTTCAAAGGGAAGCAGTGGCCAGCAGATGTCTCAGTCCCTGTGCTCCTTTCAATTCTGGCCACTTGCGCACACGTAATTTTCATCACTAACCATTACCCTTCAGCTGGCTGGGTCCAGAGCTCTGGAATTTCTTCCTGAAACCTCTCCAGCTCTCTCTCCACCTTGGGGACGCTTCTTAAAAATTGCCCCTTTTCAACAAGTTTTTAGGCACCTGTTCTGATACCTCCTTAAATATCAAATAACATATGAGAATCACTCCTGTGAAGCATCTTGGGGTGTTTTACTGCATTAAGGATGCTCTATGAATGCAGGTTGTTGTTGTATGACTCTTAAATGCAGGGCCACAGCTTATATTTCACTTTGCTTTCCTGCGTGTCCGAGCGGTACAGTGTGGGGGAGGGAGGTGGTATTTGTATAGGACGGGGTCATTAGCCACTGCGGGTGTGCAAAATTCCACCCCCCACCCCCACCACCCCCTCAATCGTCCCCACCCTTTAAGAGCGAGAAGCCCAGACTGAATTCAGGGCAAAGCTTCTTGGAGCAACGTTCCTTATTCCCAGTCTGAGAACTGCCCCAACTTGAGCTACTCCACTTCTGGCACCCTAACGGCTTCTCGCTACGGAATCGAGGACCTGCTGTGCCAGCTCAGTTTTTCAGCCCCGGGATTAAGACCACAGGAAACTTGCCCAAAAATGTATTCCGAGTGGGACTCTCAGGGCGGGATTTCCTGTTGGGGGGTTTGGGGGCCGGGGGTCGGGTACCCAGGCGTCGGGATGAAATGCCGGCCCGGCCCTGTCCAGGGTAGTCGCCCGCTTCTGGGCTGAGGGCGTGCCTGCTGCCCAACTGGTGGCCAACGCGCTCCCGAGGCCTGAGGACCAACGAGAGGCTCCCAAGGAAAGGCTGATCGGCAACCCCCGAAGTCCGAAGCTTTGGAGTGGCCGTGCCTGCAGAGTGAGAGAGAGAGTGAGAGAGAGAGAGAGAGAGATGGGGGGGTGGGTGGGGGAAAGAGGCCATTTTGCAACAACAAAAACGAAAGCATTTGATTTTAAAAGGCCACGGTGGGCAAGTTGTGACCGTGGAAGGGTATCCGTGGCTCGTCGACTGTGGAGGGAGCTGGGGTGGTGGGGAGGTGAGGGGAGTGCCCAGTGGGACGTATCTCAGACTCCAACCGCACAACCCCCACCCCACCCCCACCGAACTCACCTTGCGCCCGGAGGCCACCTGGCCGTGTTTTGGCCACAGCATTGGGCCCCCCCCACCCCCCCACCCCTCCACCCCTCTCCCCAGTTGGCCGCACGAGCAGGTAGCCTAGCCGCTCCTCCCCACGCCCCCCCCCGACACCGCTTTCTCAAAAATGGCACGGGGTTCGGGGGCGGGGGTGGGGGTGGGGGGGGTGCACGTTGTTGACCTCAAAGCGGCACGCTGGGAGGCGTGGCGAAATTCCGAGCCCACCCGATCCTGGCCCCAGCCGGCCTTCGAAAATTCCGCCCTCACGGCCTGGCAGGGGTAACTGGTGCTTAAACACATCCCCACTAGGTGGAGTCAGTGTATCAATTTTCCAGCACATTTTTTTGCCACATTGGATGCACCAAGAATATACTGGGCAGGCTGGAGGACAGGAAAACACCCCCGACTTTCACGCACCACCACCCGCCCCCCCCCCCCACCCCCTCCATCGCGATTTCCTTTGCCCGCGCGAATCTGTTTGCGCATCCGATCGCAGTCCGTGCCCCCCCACCCCCTGC
>NC_054478.1:137744091-137769091 GCF_017639515.1 Carcharodon carcharias | reverse complement strand
TCTCTCCTGGTCCCAGCTCTCTCTCTCTCTCTCTCTCCTCCTGGTCCCAGCTCTCTCCCTCTCTCTCTCTCCTCCCTGGTCCCAGCTCTCTCTCTCTCCTGGTCCCAGCTCTCTCTCTCTCTCTCTCTCCTGGTCCCAGCTCTCTCTCTCTCTCTCTCTCTCTCGGGTCCCAGCTCTCGCGCTCTCTCTCGCCCTGGTTCCCAGCTCTCTCTCTCTCTCTCTCCTGTCCCAGCTCTCTCTCTCTCTCTCCTGGTCCCAGCTCTCTCTCTCTCTCTCTCTCTCCTGGTCCCAGCTCTCTCCTCTCTCTCTCTCCTGGTCCCAGCTCTCTCTCTCTCTCTCTCTCTCTCTCTCTCTCTCTCCTGGTCCCGCCTCTCTCTCTCCTCTCTCCTGGTCCCAGCTCTCTCTCTCTCTATCTCTCTCCTGGTCCCAGCTCTCTCTCTCTCTCTCTCTCTCTCTCTCCTGTCCCAGCTCTCTCTCTCTCCTCTCCCAGCTCTCTCTCTCTCTCTCCTGGTCCCAGCTCTCTCTCTCTCTCTCCTGGTCCCCAGCTCTCTCTCTCTCTCTCCTGGTCCCAGCCTCTCTCTCTCTCTCTCCTGGTCCCCTCTCTCTCTCTCTCTCTCTCCTGGTCCCAGCTCTCTCTCTCCTCTCTCCCTGGTCCCAGCTCTCTCTCTCTCTCTCCCTGGTCCCAGCTCTCTCTCTCTCTCTCCTGGTCCCAGCTCTCTCTCTCTCTCTCCTGGTCCCAGCTCCTCTCTCTCTCTCTCTCCTGGTCCCAGCTCTCTCTCTCTCTCTCTCTCCTGTCCCAGCTCTCTCTCTCTCTCCTGGTCCCAGCTCTCTCTCTCTCTCCTGGTCCCAGCTCTCTCTCTCTCTCCTGGTCCCAGCTCTCTCTCTCTGTCTCTCTTGGTCCTCTCTCTCTCTCTCTCTCTCTCTCTCCTCTCTCCTGTCCCTCTCCTCTCTCCCTCTCTCCTGGTCCCAGCTCTCTCTCTCTCTCTCTCCTGGTCCCAGCTCTCTCTCTCTCTCTCTCCTGGTCCCAGCTCTCTCTCTCTCTCTCCCCTGGTCCCAGCTCTCTCTCTCCTCTTCTCCTGGTCCCAGCTCTCTCTCTCTCTCTCCTGGTCCCAGCTCTCTCTCTCTCTCTCTCTCTCCTGGTCCTCCTGTCCTCTCTCTCTCTCTCTCTCTCTCTCCTGGTCCCAGCTCTCTCTCTCTCTCTCTCTCCTGGTCCCAGCTCTCTCTCTCTCTCTCTCCAGGTCCCAGCTCTCTCTCTCCGGTCCCAGCTCTCTCTCTCTCTCTCTCCTGGTCCCAGCTCTCTCTCTCTCTCTCTCCTGGTCCCAGCTCTCTCTCTCTCTCTCTCTCCTGGTCCCAGCTCTCTCTCTCTCTCCCTCTCCTGGTCCCAGCTCTCTCTCCCTCTCTCCTGGTCCCAGCTCTCTCTCTCTCTCTCTCCTGGTCCCAGCTCTCTCTCTCTCTCTCTCTCCTGGTCCCAGCTCTCTCTCTCTCTCTCCTCTCCTGGTCCCAGCCTCTCTCCTCTCTCTCTCTCCTGGTCCCAGCTCTCTCTCTCTCTCTCTCTCCTCGTCACAGCTCTCTCTCTCTCTCTCTCTCCTGGTCCCATCTCTCTCTCTCTCTCTCTCCTGGTCCCAGCTCTCTCTCTCTCTCTCTCCTGGTCCCAGCTCTCTCTCTCTCTCTCTCCTGGTCCCAGCTCTCTCTCTCTCTTCTCCTGGTCCCAGCTCTCTCTCTCTCTCTCCTCCCAGCTCTTCTTTCACTCTCTCTCCTCTCTCCAGCTCTCTGTCTCTCTCTCTCTCTCTCTCCTGGTCCCAGCTCTCTCTCTCTCTCTCCTCTCTCCTCTCTTCTCTCTCTCTGGTCCCAGCTCTCTCTCTCTCTCCTGGTCCCAGCTCTCTCTCTCTCTCTCCTGGTCCCAGCTCTCTCTCTCTCTTCTCCTGGTCCCAGCTCTCTCTCTCTCTCCTCTCTCCTCTCTCTCTCCTCCTGGTCCCAGCTCTCTCTCTCTCTCTCTCCTGGTCCCAGCTCTCTCTCTCTCTCTCTCCTGGTCCCAGCTCTCTCTCTCTCTCTCTCTCCCTGGTCCCAGCTCTCTCTCTCTCTCTCCTGGTCCCAGCTCTCTCTCTCTCTCTCTCTCCTCCTGGTCCCAGCTCTCTCTCTCTCTCCTCTCTCCTGGTCCCAGCTCTCTCTCTCTCTCTCTCTCCTGGTCCCAGCTCTCTCTCTCTCTATCTCCTCTCCTGGTCCCAGCTCTCTCTCTCTCTATCTCTCTCTCCTGGTCCCCAGCTCTCTCTCTATCTCTCTCCTGTCCCAGCTCTCTCTCTCTCTCTCTCCTGGTCCCAGCTCTCTCTCTCTCTCTCGTCCCAGATCTCTGTCTCTCTCTCTCTCTCTCTCCAGGTCCCAGCTCTCTCTCTCTCTCTCCTCTCCTGGTCCCAGCTTCTCTCTCTCTCTCTCTCTCCCTCTCCTGGTCCCAGCTTTCTCTCTCTCTCCCTCTCCTGGTCCCAGCTCTCTCTCCCTCTCCTGGTCCCAGCTCTCTCTCTCTCTCTCCTGGTCCCAGCTCTTTCTCTCTCTCCTAGTCCCAGCTCTCTCTCTCTCCCTCTCCTGGTCCCAGCTTTCTCTCTCTCTCCCTCTCCTGGTCCCAGCTCTCTCTCCCTCTTCTGGTCCCAGCTCTCTCTCTCTCTCCTGGTCCCAGCTGTTTCTCTCTCTCCTAGTCCCAGCTCTCTCTCTCTCCCTCTCCTGGTCCCAGCTCTCTCTCTCTCCTGCTCCCAGCTCTCTCTCTCTCCTGCTCCCAGATCTCTCTCCTCTCCCTCTCCTGGTCCCAGCTCTCTCTCTCTCTCCCTCTCCTGGTCCCAGCTCTCTCTCTCTCCTGGTCCCAGCTCTCTCTCTCTCTCTCCTGTCCCAGCACTCTCTCTCTCTCTCTCCTGGTCCCAGCACTCTCTCCTCTCTCTCCCTGGTCCCAGCTCTCTCTCTCTCTCCTGGTCCCAACTCTCTCTTCTCTCCCTCTCCTGGTCCCAGCTCTCTCTCTCTCCTCTCCTGGTCCCAGCTCTCTCTCTCTCTCTCCTGGTCCCAGCTCTCTCCCTCTCTCTCTCTCTCTCCTGGTCCCAGCTCTCTCTCTCCTGGTCCCAAGCTCTCTCTCTCCTGGTCCCAGCTCTCTCTCTCTCTCTCTCTCCTGGTCCCAGCTCTCTCTCTCTCTCTCTCCCTGGTCCCAGCTCTCTCTCTCTCTCTCTCCTCATCCCAGCTCTCTGTCTCTCTCTCTCTCTCTCTTCTCCAGGTCCCAGCTCTCTCTCTCTCTCTCTCTCTCTCTCTCTCCCTCTCCTGGTCCCAGCTCTCTCTCTCTCTCTCTCTCTCTCTCTCTCTCTCTCTCTCCCTCTCCTGGTCCCAGCTCTCTCTCTCCCTCTCCTGGTCCCAGCTCTCTCTCTCTCTCCTGGTCCCAGCTCTCTCTCTCTCTCTCCTGGTCCCAGCCTCTCTCTCTCTCTCTCCTGGTCCCAGGTCTCTCTGTCTCTCTCCTGGGCCCAGCTCTCTCTCTCTCTCCTGGTCCCAGCTCTCTCTCTCTCCCTCCTCTCCTGGTCCCAGCTCTCTCTCTCTCCCTCCCTCTCCTGGTCCCAGCTCTCTCTCTCTCTCTCTCCTGGTCCCAGCTCTCTCTCTCTCTCTCTCTCCGGTCCCAGCTCTCTCTCTCTCTCTCTCTCCTGGTCCCAGCTCTCTCTCTCTCTCTCTCTCTCTCCTGGTCCCAGCTCTCTCTCTCTCTCTCTCTCTCCTGGTCCCAGCTCTCTCTCTCTCTATCTCTCTCTCCTGGTCCCAGCTCTCTCTCTCTCTCTATCTCTCTCTCCTGGTCCCAGCTCTCTCTCTCTCTCTATCTCTCTCTCCTGGTCCCAGCTCTCTCTCTCTCTCTCTCCTGGTCCCAGCTCTCTCTCTCTCCTGGTCCCAGCTCTCTCTCTCTCCTGTCCCAGCTCTCTCTCTCTCTCCTGGTCCCAGCTCTCTCTCTCTCCTGGTCCCAGCTCTCTCTCTCTCCTGGTCCCAGCTCTCTCTCTCTCCTGGTCCCAGCTCTCTCTCTCTCCCTCCCTCTCCTGGTCCCAGCTCTCTCTCTCTCTCCCTATCCTGGTCCCAGCTCTCTCTCTCCCTCCCTCTCCTGGTCCCAGCTCTCTCTCTCTCTCTCTCCCTCTCCTGGTCCCAGCTCTCGCTCTCTCTCTCTCTCTCTCACCTCTCTCTCTCTCTCTCTCTCTCTCTTTCTCTCCCTCTCCTGGTCCCAGCTTTCTCTCTCTCTCTCTCTCTCCCTCTCCTGGTCCCAGCTCTCTCTCCCTCACCTGGTCCCAGCTCTCTCTCTCTCTCCTGGTCCCAGCTCTCTCTCTCTCTCTCCTAGTCCCAGCTCTCTCTCTCTCCCTTTCCTGGTCCCAGTTCTCTCTCTCTCCTGGTCCCAGCTCTCTCTCTCTCTCCCTCCCTCTCCTGGTCCCAGCTCTCTCTCTCTCTCCCTCTCCTGGTCCCAGCTCTCTCTCTCTCTCCCTCTCCTGGTCCCAACTCTCTCTCTCTCTCTCTCCTGGTCCCAGCTCTCTCTCTCTCTCTCTCTCTCTCTCTCTCTCTCTCTCTCTCTCCTGGTCCCAGCTCCCTCTCCCTCTCTCCTGGTCCCAGCTCTCTCTCTCTCTCTCTCCTGGTCCCAGCTCTCTCTCTCTCTCTCCTGGTCCCAGCTCTCTCTCTCTCTCTCCTGGTCCCAGCTCCCTCTCTCTCTCTCCTGGTCCCAGCTCCCTCTCTCTCTCTCCTGGTCCCAGCTCTCTCTCTCTCTCTCTCTCTGTCTCCTGGTCCCAGCTCTCTCTCTCTCTCTCTCTCCTGGTCCCAGCTCTCTCTCTCTCTCCCTCTCCTGGTCCCAGCTCTCTCTCTCTCTCTCTCCTGGTCCCAGCTCTCTCTCTCTCTCTCTCCTGGTCCCAGCTCTCTCTCTCCTGGTCCCAGCTCTCTCTCTCTCTCTCTCCTGGTCCCAGCTCTCTCTCTCTCTCTCTCCTGGTCCCAGCTCTCTCTCTCTCTCTCTCTCCTGGTCCCAGCTCTCTCTCTCTCTCTCTCCTGGTCCCAGCTCTCTCTCTCTCTCGTCCTGGTCCCAGCTCTCTCTCTCTCTCTTTCCTGGTCCCAGCTCTCTCTCTCTCTCTCTCCTGGTCCCAGCTCTCTCTCTCTCTCTCTCTCCTGGTCCCTTCTCTCTCTCTCTCTCTCTCTCCTGTCCCAGCTCTCTCTCTCTCTCTCTCCTGGTCCCAGCTCTCTCTCTCTCTCTCTCTCCTGGTCCCAGCTCTCTCTCTCTCTCTCCTCCTGGTCCCAGCTCTCTCTCTCTCTCTCTCCTGGTCCCAGCTCTCTCTCTCTCTCTCTGCCCTGGTCTCGCTCTCTCTCTCTCTCTCTCTCCTGGTCCCAGCTCTCTCTCTCTCTCTACTGGTCCCAGCTCTCTCTCTCTCTCTCCTGGTCCCAGCTCTCTTTCTCTCTCTCTCTCCTCATCCCAGCTCTCTGTCTCTCTCTCTCTCTCTCTCCAGGTCCCAGCTCTCTCTCTCTCTCTCTCTCTCTCTCCCTCTCCTGGTCCCAGCTCTCTCTCTCTCCTGGTCCCAGCTCTCTCTCTCTCTCTCTCCTGGTCCCAGCTCTCTCTCTCTCGCTCTCCTGGTCCCAGCTCTCGCTCTCTCTCTCCTCTCCTGGTCCCAGTTCTCTCTCTCTCTCCTGGTCCCAGCTCTCTCTCTCTCTCTCCTGGTCCCAGCTCTCTCTCTCTCTCTCTCTCTCTCCTGGGTCCAGCTCTCTCTCTCTCTCTCCTGGTCCCAGCTCTCTCTCTCTCTCTCTTCCTGGTCCCAGCTCTCTTTCTCTCTCTCTCTCCTGGGCCCAGCTCTCTCTCTCTCTCTCTCTCTCTCCTGGTCCCAGTTCTCTCTCTCTCTATCTCTCTCTCCTGGTCCCAGTTCTCTCCTCTCTATCTCTCTCTCCTGGTCCCAGCTCTCTCTCTATCTCTCTCCTGGTCCCAGCTCTCTCTCTCTCTCTCTCCTGGTCCCAGCTCTCTCTCTCTCTCCTCGTCCCAGATCTCTGTCTCTCTCTCTCTCTCTCTCCAGGTCCCAGCTCTCTCTCTCTCTCTTCCTCTCCTGGTCCCAGCTTTCTCTCTCTCTCTCTCTCTCTCCCTCTCCTGGTCCCAGCTTTCTCTCTCTCTCCCTCTCCTGGTCCCAGCTCTCTCTCCCTCTCCTGGTCCCAGCTCTCTCTCTCTCTCCTGGTCCCAGCTCTTTCTCTCTCTCCTAGTCCCAGCTCTCTCTCTCTCCCTCTCCTGGTCCCAGCTTTCTCTCTCTCTCCCTCTCCTGGTCCCAGCTCTCTCTCCCTCTTCTGGTCCCAGCTCTCTCTCTCTCTCCTGGTCCCAGCTCTTTCTCTCTCTCCTAGTCCCAGCTCTCTCTCTCTCCCTCTCCTGGTCCCAGCTCTCTCTCTCTCTCCTGCTCCCAGCTCTCTCTCTCTCCTGCTCCCAGCTCTCTCTCTCTCTCCCTCTCCTGTCCCAGCTCTCTCTCTCTCTCCCTCTCCTGGTCCCAGCTCTCTCTCTCTCGTGGTCCCAGCTCTCTCTCTCTCTCTCCTGGTCCCAGCACTCTCTCTCTCTCTCTCCTGGTCCCAGCACTCTCTCTCTCTCACTCTCCTGGTCCCAGCTCTCTCTCTCTCTCCTGGTCCCAACTCTCTCTCTCTCTCCCTCTCCTGGTCCCAGCTCTCTCTCTCTCTCTCTCCTGGTCCCAGCTCTCTCTCTCTCTCTCCTGGTCCCAGCTCTCTCCCTCTCTCTCTCTCTCTCCTGGTCCCAGCTCTCTCTCTCCTGGTCCCAGCTCTCTCTCTCCTGGTCCCAGCTCTCTCTCTCTCTCTCTCTCCTGGTCCCAGCTCTCTCTCTCTCTCTCTCCTGGTCCCAGCTCTCTCTCTCTCTCTCTCCTCATCCCAGCTCTCTGTCTCTCTCTCTCTCTCTCTCTCCAGGTCCCAGCTCTCTCTCTCTCTCTCTCTCTCTCTCTCTCCCTCTCCTGGTCCCAGCTCTCTCTCTCTCTCTCTCTCTCTCTCTCTCTCTCTCTCTCTCCCTCTCCTGGTCCCAGCTCTCTCTCTCCCTCTCCTGGTCCCAGCTCTCTCTCTCTCTCCTGGTCCCAGCTCTCTCTCTCTCTCTCCTGGTCCCAGCTCTCTCTCTCTCTCTCCTGGTCCCAGGTCTCTCTGTCTCTCTCCTGGTCCCAGCTCTCTCTCTCTCTCCTGGTCCCAGCTCTCTCTCTCTCCCTCCCTCTCCTGGTCCCAGCTCTCTCTCTCTCCCTCCCTCTCCTGGTCCCAGCTCTCTCTCTCTCTCTCTCTCCTGGTCCCAGCTCTCTCTCTCTCTCTCTCTCCTGGTCCCAGCTCTCTCTCTCTCTCTCTCTCCTGGTCCCAGCTCTCTCTCTCTCTCTCTCTCTCCTGGTCCCAGCTCTCTCTCTCTCTATCTCTCTCTCCTGGTCCCAGCTCTCTCTCTCTCTCTATCTCTCTCTCCTGGTCCCAGCTCTCTCTCTCTCTCTATCTCTCTCTCCTGGTCCCAGCTCTCTCTCTCTCTCTCTCCTGGTCCCAGCTCTCTCTCTCTCCTGGTCCCAGCTCTCTCTCTCTCCTGGTCCCAGCTCTCTCTCTCTCTCTCTCCTGGTCCCAGCTCGCTCTCTCTCTCTCCTGGTCCCAGCTCTCTCTCTCTCTCTCTCTCTCTCTCTCTCTCTCTCTCCTGGTCCCAGCTCTCTCTCTCTCTCTCTCTCTCCTGGTCCCAGCTCTCTCTCTCTCTCTCTCTCTCTCCTGGTCCCAGCTCTCTCTCTCTCTCCCTCTCCTGGTCCCAGCTCTCTCTATCTCTCTCTCCTGGTCCCAGCTCTCTCTCTCTCTCTCTCTCTCCTGGTCCCAGCTCTCTCCCTCTCTCTCTCTCTCTCTCCTGGTCCCAGCTCTCTCCCTCTCTCTCTCTCTCTCCTGGTCCCAGCTCTCTCTCTCTCCTGGTCCCAGCTCTCTCTCTCTCTCTCTCCTGGTCCCAGCTCTCTCTCTCTCTCTCTCCTGGTCCCAGCTCTCTCTCTCTCTCTCTCTCTCCTGGTCCCAGCTCTCTCTCTCTCTCTCTCCTGGTCCCAGCTCTCTGTCTCTCTCTCTCTCTCTCCAGGTCCCAGCTCTCTCTCTCTCTCTCTCTCTCTCTCTCTCTCTCTCTCCTGGTCCCAGCTCTCTCTCTCTCCTGGTCCCAGCTCTCTCTCTCTCTCTCTCTCCTGGTCCCAGCTCTCTCTCTCTCTCTCTCTCTCTCTCTCTCTCTCCTGGTCCCAGCTCTCTCTCTCTCCTGGTCCCAGCTCTCTCTCTCTCTCTCCTGGTCCCAGCTCTCTCTCTCTCTCTCTCCTGGTCCCAGCTCTCTCTCTCTCTCTCTCCTGGTCCCAGCTCTCTCTCTCTCTCTCCTGGTCCCAGCTCTCTCTCTCTCTCTCCTGGTCCCAGCTCTCTCTCTCTCTCTCCTGGTCCCAGCTCTCTCTCTCTCTCCTGGTCCCAGCTCTCTCTCTCTCTCCTGGTCCCAGCTCTCTCTCTCTCTCCTGGTCCCAGCTCTCTCTCTCTCTCCTGGTCCCAGCTCTCTCTCTCTCTCTCCTGGTCCCAGCTCTCTCTCTCTCTCTCCTGGTCCCAGCTCTCTCTCTCTCTCCTAGTCACAGCTCTCTCTCTCTCCTGGTCCCAGCTCTCTCTCTCTCTCCTAGTCACAGCTCTCTCTCTCTCTCTCCTAGTCCCAGCTCTCTCTCTCTCTCTCCTGGTCCCAGCTCTCTCTCTCTCTCCTGGTCCCAGCTCTCTCTCTCTCTCTCTCTTGGTCCCAGCTCTCTCTCTCTCTCTCTCTCTCTCTCTCTCTCTCCTGGTCCCAGCTCCCTCTCCCTCTCTCCTGGTCCCAGCTCTCTCTCTCTCTCTCCTGGTCCCAGCTCTCTCTCTCTCTCTCCTGGTCCCAGCTCCCTCTCTCTCTCTCCTGGTCCCAGCTCTCTCTCTCTCTCTCTCTGTCTCCTGGTCCCAGCTCTCTCTCTCTCTCTCTCTCCTGGTCCCAGCTCTCTCTCTCTCTCCCTCTCCTGGTCCCAGCTCTCTCTCTCTCTCTCTCCTGGTCCCAGCTCTCTCTCTCTCTCTCTCCTGGTCCCAGCTCTCTCTCTCCTGGTCCCAGCTCTCTCTCTCTCTCTCTCCTGGTCCCAGCTCTCTCTCTCTCTCTCTCCTGGTCCCAGCTCTCTCTCTCTCTCTCTCCTGGTCCCAGCTCTCTCTCTCTCTCTCTCCTGGTCCCAGCTCTCTCTCTCTCTCTCTCCTGGTCCCAGCTCTCTCTCTCTCTCTCTCCTGGTCCCAGCTCTCTCTCTCTCTCTCTCCTGGTCCCAGCTCTCTCTCTCTCTCTCTCCTGGTCCCAGCTCTCTCTCTCTCTCTCTCCTGGTCCCAGCTCTCTCTCTCTCTCTCTCCTGGTCCCAGCTCTCTCTCTCTCTCTCTCTCCTGGTCCCAGCTCTCTCTCTCTCTCTCTCTCCTGGTCCCAGCTCTCTCTCTCTCTCTCTCCTGGTCCCATCTCTCTCTCTCTCTCTCTCCTGGTCCCAGCTCTCTTTCTCTCTCTCTCTCTCTCCTGGTCCCAGCTCTCTTTCTCTCTCTCTCTCTCCTGGTCCCAGTTTTCTCTCTCTCTATCTCTCTCTCCTGGTCCCAGCTCTCTCTCTATCTCTCTCCTGGTCCCAGCTCTCTCTCTATCTCTCTCCTGGTCCCAGCTCTCTCTCTCTCTCTCTCCTGGTCCCAGCTCTCTCTCTCTCTCCTCGTCCCAGCTCTCTGTCTCTCTCTCTCTCTCTCTCCAGGTCCCAGCTCTCTCTCTCTCTCTCCCTCTCCTGGTCCCAGCTTTCTCTCTCTCTCTCTCTCTCTCTCTCTCTCTCCCTCTCCTGGTCCCAGCTCTCTCTCTCTCTCCTGGTCCCAGCTCTCTCTCTCTCTCTCCTAGTCCCAGCTCTCTCTCTCTCCCTTTCCTGGTCCCAGCTCTCTCTCTCTCTCTCTCCTGGTCCCAGCTCTCTCTCTCTCTCCTGGTCCCAGCTCTCTCTCTCTCTCCTGGTCCCAGCTCTCTCTCTCTCTCCTGGTCCCAGCTCTCTCTCTCTCTCCTGGTCCCAGCTCTCTCTCTCTCTCCTGGTCCCAGCTCTCTCTCTCTCTCTCTCCTGGTCCCAGCTCTCTCTCTCTCTCTCCTGGTCCCAGCTCTCTCTCTCTCTCTCCTAGTCACAGCTCTCTCTCTCTCTCTCCTAGTCACAGCTCTCTCTCTCTCTCCTAGTCACAGCTCTCTCTCTCTCTCTCCTAGTCCCAGCTCTCTCTCTCTCTCCTGGTCCCAGCTCTCTCTCTCTCTCTCTCTTGGTCCCAGCTCTCTCTCTCTCTCTCTCTCTCTCTCTCTCTCCTGGTCCCAGCTCCCTCTCCCTCTCTCCTGGTCCCAGCTCTCTCTCTCTCTCTCCTGGTCCCAGCTCTCTCTCTCTCTCTCCTGGTCCCAGCTCCCTCTCTCTCTCTCCTGGTCCCAGCTCTCTCCCTCCCTCTCCTGGTCCCAGCTCTCTCTCTCTCTCTCCTGGTCCCAGCTCTCTCTCTCTCTCCTAGTCCCAGCTCTCTCTCTCTCTCTCCTAGTCCCAGCTCTCTCTCTCTCTCCTGGTCCCAGCTCTCTCTCTCTCTCTCTCTTGGTCCCAGCTCTCTCTCTCTCTCTCTCTCTCTCTCTCTCCTGGTCCCAGCTCCCTCTCCCTCTCCTGGTCCCAGCTCTCTCTCTCTCTCTCCTGGTCCCAGCTCTCTCTCTCTCTCTCCTGGTCCCAGCTCCCTCTCTCTCTCTCCTGGTCCCAGCTCTCTCTCTCTCTCTCTCTGTCTCCTGGTCCCAGCTCTCTCTCTCTCTCTCTCTCCTGGTCCCAGCTCTCTCTCTCTCTCTCTCCTGGTCCCAGCTCTCTCTCTCCTGGTCCCAGCTCTCTCTCTCTCTCTCTCCTGGTCCCAGCTCTCTCTCTCTCTCTCTCCTGGTCCCAGCTCTCTCTCTCTCTCTCTCCTGGTCCCAGCTCTCTCTCTCTCTCTCTCCTGGTCCCAGCTCTCTCTCTCTCTCTCTCCTGGTCCCAGCTCTCTCTCTCTCTCTCTCTCTCCTGGTCCCAGCTCTCTCTCTCTCTCTCTCCTGGTCCCAGCTCTCTCTCTCTCTCTCTCCTCATCCCAGCTCTCTGTCTCTCTCTCTCTCTCTCTCCAGGTCCCAGCTCTCTCTCTCTCTCTCCCTCCCTCTCCTGGTCCCAGCTCTCTCTATCTCTCTCTCCTGGTCCCAGCTCTCTCTCTCTCCCTCCCTCTCCTGGTCCCAGCTCTCTCTCTCTCTCTCTCCTGGTCCCAGCTCTCTCTCTCTCTCTCTCCTGGTCCCAGCTCTCTCTCTCTCTCTCTCCTGGTCCCAGCTCTCTCTCTCTCTCTCTCTCCTGGTCCCAGCTCTCTCTCTCTCTCTCTCCTGGTCCCAGCTCTCTCTCTCTCTCCTGGTCCCAGCTCTCTCTCTCTCTCTCTCTCCTGGTCCCAGCTCTCTCTCTCTCTCTCTCTCCTGGTCCCAGCTCTCTCTCTCTCTCTCTCCTGGTCCCATCTCTCTCTCTCTCTCTCTCCTGGTCCCAGCTCTCTTTCTCTCTCTCTCTCTCTCCTGGTCCCAGCTCTCTTTCTCTCTCTCTCTCTCTCTCCTGGTCCCAGCTCTCTTTCTCTCTATCTCTCCTGGTCCCAGCTCTCTCTCTCTCTCTCTCTCCTGGTCCCAGTTCTCTCTCTCTCTATCTCTCTCTCCTGGTCCCAGCTCTCTCTCTATCTCTCTCCTGGTCCCAGCTCTCTCTCTCCTGGTCCCAGCTCTCTCTCTCTCTCTCTCCTGGTCCCAGCTCTCTGTCTCTCTCTCTCTCTCTCTCCAGGTCCCAGCTCTCTCTCTCTCTCTCTCTCCCTCTCCTGGTCCCAGCTTTCTCTCTCTCTCTCTCTCTCCCTCTCCTGGTCCCAGCTTTCTCTCTCTCTCTCTCTCTCTCCCTCTCCTGGTCCCAGCTTTCTCTCTCTCTCTCTCTCTCCCTCTCCTGGTCCCAGCTCTCTCTGCCTCTCCTGGTCCCAGCTATCTCTCTCTCTCCTGGTCCCAGCTCTCTCTCTCCTGGTCCCAGCTCTCTCTCTCTCTCCTAGTCCCAGCTCTCTCTCTCTCCCTCTCTTGGTCCCAGCTCTCTCTCTCTCCTGGTCCCAGCTCTCTCTCTCTCCTGGTCCCAGCTCTCTCTCTCTCTCTCCTGGTCCCAGCTCTCTCTCTCTCTCTCCTGGTCCCAGCTCTCTCTCTCTCTCTCTCTCTCCTGGTCCCAGCACTCTCTCTCTCTCTCTCTCTCCTGGTCCCAGCTCTCTCTCTCTCTCTCTCTCTCCTGGTCCCAGCTCTCTCTCTCTCTCTCTCTCTCCTGGTCCCAGCTCTCTCTCTCTCTCTCTCCTGGTCCCAGCTCTCTCTCTCTCTCTCCTGGTCCCAGCTCTCTCTCTCTCTCTCTCTCCTGGTCCCAGCTCTCTCTCTCTCTCTCTCCTGGTCCCATCTCTCTCTCTCTCTCTCTCCTGGTCCCAGCTCTCTTTCTCTCTCTCTCTCTCTCCTGGTCCCAGCTCTCTTTCTCTCTCTCTCTCTCCTGGTCCCAGTTTTCTCTCTCTCTATCTCTCTCTCCTGGTCCCAGCTCTCTCTCTATCTCTCTCCTGGTCCCAGCTCTCTCTCTATCTCTCTCCTGGTCCCAGCTCTCTCTCTCTCTCTCTCCTGGTCCCAGCTCTCTCTCTCTCTCCTCGTCCCAGCTCTCTGTCTCTCTCTCTCTCTCTCTCCAGGTCCCAGCTCTCTCTCTCTCTCTCCCTCTCCTGGTCCCAGCTTTCTCTCTCTCTCTCTCTCTCTCTCTCTCTCTCTCCCTCTCCTGGTCCCAGCTCTCTCTCTCTCTCCTGGTCCCAGCTCTCTCTCTCTCTCTCCTAGTCCCAGCTCTCTCTCTCTCCCTTTCCTGGTCCCAGCTCTCTCTCTCTCTCTCCTGGTCCCAGCTCTCTCTCTCTCTCCTGGTCCCAGCTCTCTCTCTCTCTCCTGGTCCCAGCTCTCTCTCTCTCTCCTGGTCCCAGCTCTCTCTCTCTCTCCTGGTCCCAGCTCTCTCTCTCTCTCCTGGTCCCAGCTCTCTCTCTCTCTCTCTCCTGGTCCCAGCTCTCTCTCTCTCTCTCCTGGTCCCAGCTCTCTCTCTCTCTCTCCGAGTCACAGCTCTCTCTCTCTCTCTCCTAGTCACAGCTCTCTCTCTCTCTCCTAGTCACAGCTCTCTCTCTCTCTCTCCTAGTCCCAGCTCTCTCTCTCTCTCCTGGTCCCAGCTCTCTCTCTCTCTCTCTCTTGGTCCCAGCTCTCTCTCTCTCTCTCTCTCTCTCTCTCTCTCCTGGTCCCAGCTCCCTCTCCCTCTCTCCTGGTCCCAGCTCTCTCTCTCTCTCTCCTGGTCCCAGCTCTCTCTCTCTCTCTCCTGGTCCCAGCTCCCTCTCTCTCTCTCCTGGTCCCAGCTCTCTCCCTCCCTCTCCTGGTCCCAGCTCTCTCTCTCTCTCTCCTGGTCCCAGCTCTCTCTCTCTCTCCTAGTCCCAGCTCTCTCTCTCTCTCTCCTAGTCCCAGCTCTCTCTCTCTCTCCTGGTCCCAGCTCTCTCTCTCTCTCTCTCTTGGTCCCAGCTCTCTCTCTCTCTCTCTCTCTCTCTCTCTCCTGGTCCCAGCTCCCTCTCCCTCTCTCCTGGTCCCAGCTCTCTCTCTCTCTCTCCTGGTCCCAGCTCTCTCTCTCTCTCTCCTGGTCCCAGCTCCCTCTCTCTCTCTCCTGGTCCCAGCTCTCTCTCTCTCTCTCTCTGTCTCCTGGTCCCAGCTCTCTCTCTCTCTCTCTCTCCTGGTCCCAGCTCTCTCTCTCTCTCCCTCTCCTGGTCCCAGCTCTCTCTCTCTCTCTCTCCTGGTCCCAGCTCTCTCTCTCTCTCTCTCCTGGTCCCAGCTCTCTCTCTCCTGGTCCCAGCTCTCTCTCTCTCTCTCTCCTGGTCCCAGCTCTCTCTCTCTCTCTCTCCTGGTCCCAGCTCTCTCTCTCTCTCTCTCCTGGTCCCAGCTCTCTCTCTCTCTCTCTCCTGGTCCCAGCTCTCTCTCTCTCTCTCTCCTGGTCCCAGCTCTCTCTCTCTCTCTCTCCTGGTCCCAGCTCTCTCTCTCTCTCTCTCTCTCCTGGTCCCAGCTCTCTCTCTCTCTCTCTCCTGGTCCCAGCTCTCTCTCTCTCTCTCTCCTCATCCCAGCTCTCTGTCTCTCTCTCTCTCTCTCTCCAGGTCCCAGCTCTCTCTCTCTCTCTCCCTCCCTCTCCTGGTCCCAGCTCTCTCTATCTCTCTCTCCTGGTCCCAGCTCTCTCTCTCTCCCTCCCTCTCCTGGTCCCAGCTCTCTCTCTCTCTCTCTCCTGGTCCCAGCTCTCTCTCTCTCTCTCTCCTGGTCCCAGCTCTCTCTCTCTCTCTCTCCTGGTCCCAGCTCTCTCTCTCTCTCTCTCTCCTGGTCCCAGCTCTCTCTCTCTCTCTCTCCTGGTCCCAGCTCTCTCTCTCTCTCCTGGTCCCAGCTCTCTCTCTCTCTCTCTCTCCTGGTCCCAGCTCTCTCTCTCTCTCTCTCTCCTGGTCCCAGCTCTCTCTCTCTCTCTCTCCTGGTCCCATCTCTCTCTCTCTCTCTCTCCTGGTCCCAGCTCTCTTTCTCTCTCTCTCTCTCTCCTGGTCCCAGCTCTCTTTCTCTCTCTCTCTCTCTCTCCTGGTCCCAGCTCTCTTTCTCTCTATCTCTCCTGGTCCCAGCTCTCTCTCTCTCTCTCTCTCCTGGTCCCAGTTCTCTCTCTCTCTATCTCTCTCTCCTGGTCCCAGCTCTCTCTCTATCTCTCTCCTGGTCCCAGCTCTCTCTCTCCTGGTCCCAGCTCTCTCTCTCTCTCTCTCCTGGTCCCAGCTCTCTGTCTCTCTCTCTCTCTCTCTCTCCAGGTCCCAGCTCTCTCTCTCTCTCTCTCTCCCTCTCCTGGTCCCAGCTTTCTCTCTCTCTCTCTCTCTCCCTCTCCTGGTCCCAGCTTCTCTCTCTCTCTCTCTCTCTCCCTCTCCTGGTCCCAGCTTTCTCTCTCTCTCTCTCTCTCCCTCTCCTGGTCCCAGCTCTCTCTGCCTCTCCTGGTCCCAGCTATCTCTCTCTCTCCTGGTCCCAGCTCTCTCTCTCCTGGTCCCAGCTCTCTCTCTCTCTCCTAGTCCCAGCTCTCTCTCTCTCCCTCTCTTGGTCCCAGCTCTCTCTCTCTCCTGGTCCCAGCTCTCTCTCTCTCCTGGTCCCAGCTCTCTCTCTCTCTCTCCTGGTCCCAGCTCTCTCTCTCTCTCTCCTGGTCCCAGCTCTCTCTCTCTCTCTCTCTCTCCTGGTCCCAGCACTCTCTCTCTCTCTCTCTCTCCTGGTCCCAGCTCTCTCTCTCTCTCTCTCTCTCCTGGTCCCAGCTCTCTCTCTCTCTCTCTCTCTCCTGGTCCCAGCTCTCTCTCTCTCTCTCTCCTGGTCCCAGCTCTCTCTCTCTCTCTCCTGGTCCCAGCTCTCTCTCTCTCTCTCTCTCTCTCTCTCTCCTGGTCCCAGCTCTCTCTCTCTCTCTCCTGGTCCCAGCTCTCTCCCTCTCTCTCTCTCTCTCCTGGTCCCAGCTCTCTCTCTCTCTCTCTCTCCTGGTCCCAGCTCTCTCTCTCTCTCTCTCCTGGTCCCAGCTCTCTCTCTCTCTCTCTCCTGGTCCCAGCTCTCTCTTTCTCTCTCCTCATCCCAGCTCTCTGTCTCTCTCTCTCTCTCTCCAGGTCCCAGCTCTCTCTCTCTCTCTCTCTCCTGGTCCCAGCTCTCTCTCTCTCTCTCTCTCTCTCCTGGTCCCAGCTCTCTCTCTCTCTCTCTCCTGGTCCCAGCTCTCTCTCTCTCTCTCCTGGTCCCATCTCTCTCTCTCTCTCTCTCCTGGTCCCAGCTCTCTCCCTCTCTCTCTCTCTCTCCTGGTCCCAGCTCTCTCTCTCTCCTGGTCCCAGCTCTCTCTCTCTCTCTCTCCTGGTACCAGCTCTCTCACTCTCTCTCTCCTGGTCCCAGCTCTCTCTCTCTCTCTCCTCATCCCAGCTCTCTGTCTCTCTCTCTCTCTCTCCAGGTCCCAGCTCTCTCTCTCTCTCTCTCCCTCTCCTGGTCCCAGCTCTCTCTCTCTCTCTCTCTCTCTCTCTCTCTCTCTCCCTCTCCTGGTCCCAGCTCTCTCTCTCTCTCCTGGTCCCAGCTCTCTCTCTCTCTCTCCTGGTCCCAGCTCTCTCTCTCTCTCTCCTGGTCCCAGCTCTCTCTGTCTCTCTCCTGGTCCCAGCTCTCTCTCTCTCTCCTGGTCCCAGCTCTCTCTCTCTCTCCTGGTCCCAGCTCTCTCTCTCTCTCCTGGTCCCAGCTCTCTCTCTCTGTCCTGGTCCCAGCTCTCTTTCTCTCTCCTGGTCCCAGCTCTCTCTCTCTCTCCTAGTCACAGCTCTCTCTCTCTCTCTCCTAGTCCCAGCTCTCTCTCTCTCTCCTGGTCCCAGCTCTCTCTCTCTCTCCTAGTCCCAGCTCTCTCTCTCCCTCTCCTCGTCCCAGCTCTTTCTCTCTCTATCTCTCTCTCCTGGTCCCAGCTCTCTCTCTCTCCCTCCCTCTCCTGGTCCCAGCTCTCTCTCTCTCTCTCTCCTGGTCCCAGCTCTCTCTCTCTCTCCTGGTCCCAGCTCTCTCTCTCTCTCTCTCTCCTGGTCCCAGCTCTCTCTGTCTCTCTCTCCTGGTCCCAGCTCTCTCTCTCTCTCTCTCTCTCTCCTGGTCCCAGCTCTCTCTCTCTCTCTCTCTCCTGGTCCCAGCTCTCTCTCCCTCCCTCTCCTGGTCCCAGCTCTCTCTCCCTCCCTCTCCTGGTCCCAGCTCTCTCTCCCTCCCTCTCCTGGTCCCAGCTCTCTCTCTCTCTCTCCTGGTCCCAGCTCTCTCTCTCTCTCTCTCTCTCTCTCTCTCCTGGTCCCAGCTCTCTCTCTCTCTCTCTCTCTCCTGGTCCCAGCTCTCTCTCCCTCCCTCTCCTGGTCCCAGTTCTCTCTCCCTCCCTCTCCTGGTCCCAGCTCTCTCTCTCTCTCTCCTGGTCCCAGCTCTCTCTCTCTCTCCTGGTCCCAGCTCTCTCTCTCTCTCTCCTGGTCCCAGCTCTCTCTCTCTCTCTCCTGGTCCCAGCTCTCTCTCTCTCTCTCCTGGTCCCAGCTCTCTCTCTCTCTCTCTCCTGGTCCCAGCTCTCTCTCCCTCTCCTGGTCCCAGCTCTCTCTCCCTCTCCTGGTCCCAGGTCTCTCTCTCTCTCTCCCTCTCCTGGTCCCAGCTCTCTCTCTCTCTCTCTCTCCTGGTCCCAGCTCTCTCTCTCTCTCTTCTGGTCCCAGCTCTCTCTCTATCTCTCTCCTGGTCCCAGCTCTCTCTCTCTCTCTCTCTCTCTCCCTCTCCTGGTCCCAGCTATCTCTCTCTCTCTCTCTCTCTCCCTCTCCTGGTCCCAGCTCTCTCTCCCTCTCCTGGTCCCAGCTCTCTCTCCCTCTCCTGGTCCCAGCTCTCTCTCTCTCTCCTGGTCCCAGCTCTCTCTCTCCTGGTCCCAGCTCTCTCTCTCTCTCCTAGTCCCAGCTCTCTCTCTCTCGCTCTCCTGGTCCCAGCTCTCTCTCTCTCTCTCTGTCTCCTGGTCCCAGCTCTCTCTCTCTCTCTCTCCTGGTCCCAGCTCTCTCTCTCTCTCTCTGTCTCCTGGTCCCAGCTCTCTCTCTCTCTCTCTCTCTGTCTCCTGGTCCCAGCTCTCTCTCTCTCTCTCCTGGTCCCAGCTCTCTCTCTCTCTCTCTCCTGGTCCAGCTCTCTCTCTATCTCTCTCCTGGTCCCAGCTCTCTCTCTCTCTCTCTCTCTCTCCTGGTCCCAGCTCTCTCTCTCTCTCCTCGTCCCAGCTCTCTGTCTCTCTCTCTCTCTCCCTCCAGGTCCCAGCTCTCTCTCTCTCTCTCCCTCTCCTGGTCCCAGCTTTCTCTCTCTCTCTCTCTCTCTCTCCCTCTCCTGGTCCCAGCTCTCTCTCCCTCTCCTGGTCCCAGCTCTCTCTCTCTCTCCTGGTCCCAGCTCTCTCTCTCCTGGTCCCAGCTCTCTCTCTCTCTCTCTCTCCTGGTCCCAACTCTCTCTCTCTCTCTCTCCTGGTCCCAGCTCTCTCTCTCTCTCTCTCTCTCTCTCTCTCTCTCTCTCTCCTGGTCCCAGTTCTCTCTCTCTCTCTCCTGGTCCCAGCTCTCTCTCTCTCTCTCTCCTGGTCCCAGCTCTCTCTCTCTCTCTCCTGGTCCCAGCTCTCTCTCTCTCTCTCCTGGTCCCAGCTCTCTCCCTCTCCTGGTCCCAGCTCTCTCTCTCTCCCTCTCCTGGTCCCAGCTCTCTCTCTCTCTCCTGGTCCCAGCTCTCTATCTCTCCTGGTCCCAGCTCTCTCTCTCTCCTGGTCCCAGCTCTCTCTCTCTCCTGGTCCCAGGTCTCTCTCTCTCTCTCCCTCTCCTGGTCCCAGCTCTCTCTCTCTCTCTCTCTCCTGGTCCCAGCTCTCTCTCTCTCTCTTCTGGTCCCAGCTCTCTCTCTCTCTCTCTCCAGGTCCCAGCTCTCTCTCTCTCTCTCTCTCTCTCCCTCTCCTGGTCCCAGCTATCTCTCTCTCTCTCTCTCTCTCCCTCTCCTGGTCCCAGCTCTCTCTCCCTCTCCTGGTCCCAGCTCTCTCTCCCTCTCCTGGTCCCAGCTCTCTCTCTCTCTCCTGGTCCCAGCTCTCTCTCTCCTGGTCCCAGCTCTCTCTCTCTCTCCTAGTCCCAGCTCTCTCTCTCTCCCTCTCCTGGTCCCAGCTCTCTCTCTCTCCTGGTCCCAGCTCTCTCTCTCTCCCTCCCTCTCCTGGTCCCAGCTCTCTCTCTCTCTGCCTCTCCTGGTCCCAGCTCTCTCTCTCTCTCTCTCTCTCTCTACCTTTCCTGGTCCCAGCTCTCTCTCTCTCCCTCTCCTGGTCCCAGCTCTCTCTCTCTCCTGGTCCCAGCTCTCTCTCTCTCCCTCCCTCTCCTGGTCCCAGCTCTCTCTCTCTCTCCCTCTCCTGGTCCCAGCTCTCTCTCTCCCTCCCTCTCCTGGTCCCAGCTCTCTCTCTCTCTCTCTCCCTCTCCTGGTCCCAGCTCTCGCTCTCTCTCTCTCTCTCTCTCACTCTCTCTCTCTCTCTCTCTCTCTTTCTCTCTCTCTCCTGGTCCCAGCTCTCTCTCTCTCTCTTTCTCTCCCTCTCCTGGTCCCAGCTCTCTCTCTCTCTCTTTCTCTCCCTCTCCTGGTCCCAGCTCTCTCTTTCTCTCCCTCTCCTGGTCCCAGCTCTCTCTCTCTCTCTCTCTCTTGGTCCCAGCTCTCTCTCTCTCTCTCTCTCTCTCTCTCTCTCCTGGTCCCAGCTCCCTCTCTCTCTCTCCTGGTCCCAGCTCTCTCTCTCTCTCTCTGTCTCCTGGTCCCAGCTCTCTCTCTCTCTCTCTCCTGGTCCCAGCTCTCTCTCTCTCTCTCTGTCTCCTGGTCCCAGCTCTCTCTCTCTCTCTCTCTCTGTCTCCTGGTCCCAGCTCTCTCTCTCTCTCTCCTGGTCCCAGCTCTCTCTCTCTCTCTCTCCTGGTCCCAGCTCTCTCTCTATCTCTCTCCTGGTCCCAGCTCTCTCTCTCTCTCTCTCTCTCTCCTGGTCCCAGCTCTCTCTCTCTCTCCTCGTCCCAGCTCTCTGTCTCTCTCTCTCTCTCCCTCCAGGTCCCAGCTCTCTCTCTCTCTCTCCCTCTCCTGGTCCCAGCTTTCTCTCTCTCTCTCTCTCTCTCTCCCTCTCCTGGTCCCAGCTCTCTCTCCCTCTCCTGGTCCCAGCTCTCTCTCTCTCTCCTGGTCCCAGCTCTCTCTCTCCTGGTCCCAGCTCTCTCTCTCTCTCTCTCTCCTGGTCCCAACTCTCTCTCTCTCTCTCTCCTGGTCCCAGCTCTCTCTCTCTCTCTCTCTCTCTCTCTCTCTCTCTCTCTCTCTCTCCTGGTCCCAGCTCTCTCTCTCTCTCTCCTGGTCCCAGCTCTCTCTCTCTCTCTCTCCTGGTCCCAGCTCTCTCTCTCTCTCTCCTGGTCCCAGCTCTCTCTCTCTCTCTCCTGGTCCCAGCTCTCTCTCTCTCCTGGTCCCAGCTCTCTCTCTCTCCCTCTCCTGGTCCCAGCTCTCTCTCTCTCCTGGTCCCAGCTCTCTATCTCTCCTGGTCCCAGCTCTCTCTCTCTCCTGGTCCCAGCTCTCTCTCTCTCCTGGTCCCAGCTCTCTCTCTCTCTCTCTCCTGGTCCCAGCTCTCTCTCTCTCTCTCTCTCCTGGTCCCAGCTCTCTTTCTCTCTCTCTCTCCTGGTCCCAGCTCTCTTTCTCTCTCTCTCTCCTGGTCCCAGCTCTCTCTCTCTCTCTCTCTCTCCTGGTCCCAGTTCTCTCTCTCTCTATCTCTCTCTCCTGGTCCCAGTTCTCTCTCTCTCTATCTCTCTCTCCTGGTCCCAGTTCTCTCTCTCTCTATCTCTCTCTCCTGGACCCAGTTCTCTCTCTCTCTATCTCTCTCTCCTGGTCCCAGCTCTCTTTCTCTATCTCTCTCCTGGTCCCAGCTCTCTCTCCCTCCCTCTCCTGGTCCCAGCTCTCTCTCTCTCTCCTGGTCCCAGCTCTCTCTCTCTCTCCTGGTCCCAGCTCTCTCTCTCTCTCTCCTGGTCCCAGCTCTCTCTCTCTCTCTCCTGGTCCCAGCTATCTCTCTCTCTCTCCTGGTCCCAGCTCTCTCTCTCTGTCCTGGTCCCAGCTCTCTCTCTCTCTCCTGTTCCCAGCTCTCTCTCTCTCTCTCTTTCTCCCTCTCCTGGTCCCAGGTCTCTCTCTCTCTCTCTCTCTCCCTCCCTCTCCTGGTCCCAGCTCTCTCTCTCTCTCTCTCTCCTGGTCCCAGCTCTCTCTCTCTCTCTCTCTCCTGGTCCCAGCTCTCTCTCTCTCTCTCTCTCCTGGTCCCAGCTCTCTCTCTCTCTCTCTTCTGGTCCCAGCTCTCTCTCTCTCTCTCTCCTGGTCCCAGCTCTCTCTCTCTCTCTCTCCTGGTCCCAGCTCTCTCTCTCTCTCTCTCCTGGTCCCAGCTCTCTCCCTCTCTCTCCTCATCCCAGCTCTCTGTCTCTCTCTCTCTCTCCAGGTCCCAGCTCTCTCTCTCTCTCTCTCTCTCTCCCTCTCCTGGTCCCAGCTCTCTCTCTCTCTCTCTCTCTCTCTCTCTCTCCCTCTCCTGGTCCCAGCTCTCTCTCTCTCTCTCCTGGTCCCAGCTCTCTCTCTCTCTCTCCTCGTCCCAGCTCTCTCTCTCTCTCTCTCTCCTGGTCCCAGCTCTCTCTCTCTCTCTCTCTCCTGGTCCCAGCTCTCGCTCTCTCTCTCTCCTGGTCCCAGCTCTCTCTCTCTCTCTCCTGGTCCCAGCTCTCTCTCTCTCTCTCCTGGTCCCAGCTCTCTCTCTCTCTCTCCTAGTCCCAGCTCTCCCTCTCTCTCTCCTAGTCCCAGCTCTCTCTCTCTCTCTCCTGGTCCCAGCTCTCTCTCTCTCCTGGTCCCAGCTCTCTCTCTCTCCCTCCCTCTCCTGGTCCCAGCTCTCTCTCTCTCTCTCTCTCCTGGTCCCTGCTCTCTCTCTCTCTCCTGGTCCCAGCTCTCTCTCTCTCTCTCTCTCTCCTCGTCCCAGCACTCTCTCTCTCTCTCCTGGTCCCAGCTCTCTCTCTCTCCCTCTCTCTCTCTCCTGGTCCCAGCTCTCTCTCACTCTCTCTCCCTCTCCTGGTCCCAGCTCTTGCTCTCTCTCTCTCTCTCTCTCTCTCTCTCACTCTCTCTCTCTCTCTCTCTCTTTCTCTCCCTCTCCTGGTCCCAGCTCTCTCTCTCTCTCTTTCTCTCCCTCTCCTGGTCCCAGCTCTCTCTCTCTCTCTTTCTCTCCCTCTCCTGGTCCTAGCTCTCTCTCTCTCTTTCTCTCCCTCTCCTGGTCCCAGCTCTCTCTCTCTCCCTCTCCTGGTCCCAGCTCTCTCTCTCTCTCTCTCTCTCTCTCTCCTGGTCCCAGCTCTCTCTCTCTCTCTCTCTCTCCCCTCTCCTGGTCCCACCTCTCTCTCTCTCTCTCCCTCTCCTGGTCCCAGCTCTCTCTCTCTCTCCCTCTCCTGGTCCCAGCTCTCGCTCTCTCTCTCTCTCTCTCTCCCTCTCCTGGTCCCACCTCTCTCTCTCTCTCTCTCCCTCTCCTGGTCCCAGCTCTCTCTCTCTCCCTCCCTCTCCTGGTCCCAGCTCTCTCTCTCCCTCCCTCTCCTGGTCCCAGCTCTCTCTCTCTCTCTTTCTCTCCCTCTCCTGGTCCCAGCTCTCTCTCTCTCTCTTTCTCTCCCTCTCCTGGTCCCAGCTCTCTCTCTCTCTCTCTCTCTCTTGGTCCCAGCTCTCTCTCTCTCTCTCTCTCTCTCTCTCTCCTGGTCCCAGCTCCCTCTCTCTCTCTCCTGGTCCCAGCTCTCTCTCTCTCTCTCCTGGTCCCAGCTCCCTCTCTCTCTCTCCTGGTCCCAGCTCTCTCTCTCTCTCTCTGTCTCCTGGTCCCAGCTCTCTCTCTCTCTCTCTCCTGGTCCCAGCTCTCTCTCTCTCTCTCTCTCTCTCCCTGTCTCCTGGTCCCAGCTCTCTCTCTCTCTCTCCTGGTCCCAGCTCTCTCTCTCTCTCTCTCCTGGTCCCAGCTCTCTCTCTCTCTCTCTCTCCTGGTCCCAGCTCTCTCTCTCCCTCTCTCTCCTGGTCCCAGCTCTCTCTCTCTCTCTCTCTCCTGGTCCCAGCTCTCTCTCTCTCTCTCTCCTGGTCCCAGCTCTCTCTCTCTCTCTCTCTCCTGGTCCCAGCTCTCTCTCTCTCTCTCTCCTGGTCCCAGCTCTCTCTCTCTCTCTCCTGGTCCAGCTCTCTCTCTCTCTCTCTCCTGGTCCCAGCTCTCTCTCTCTCTCTCTCCTGGTCCCAGCTCTCTCTCTCTCTCTCTCCTGGTCCCAGCTCTCTCTCTCTCTCTCTCCTGGTCCCAGCTCTCTCTCTCTCTCTCTCCTGGTCCCAGCTCTCTCTCTCTCTCTCTCCTGGTCCCAGCTCTCTCTCTCTCTCTCTCCTGGTCCCAGCTCTGTCTCTCTCTCTCTCTCTCTCTCTCTCTCCTGGTCCCAGCTCTCTCTCTCTCTCTCTCTCTCTCTCTCCTGGTCCCAGCTCTCTTTCTCTCTCTCTCTCTCTCCTGGTCCCAGCTCTCTTTCTCTCTCTCTCTCCTGGTCCCAGCTCTCTCTCTCTCTCTCTCTCTCTCCTGGTCCCAGTTCTCTCTCTCTCTATCTCTCTCTCCTGGTCCCAGCTCTCTCTCTATCTCTCTCCTGGTCCCAGCTCTCTTTCTCTCTCTCTCTCTCTCCTGGTCCCAGCTCTCTCTCTCTCTCCTCGTCCCAGCTCTCTGTCTCTCTCTCTCTCCCTCCAGGTCCCAGCTCTCTCTCTCTTTCTCCCTCTCCTGGTCCCGGCTTTCTCTCTCTCTCTCTCTCTCCCTCTCCTGGTCCCAGCTTTCTCTCTCTCTCTCTCTCCCTCTCCTGTTCCCAGCTCTCTCTCCCTCTCCTGGTCATAGCTCTCTCTCTCTCTCTCCTGGTCCCAGCTCTCTCTCTCCTGGTCCCAGCTCTCTCTCTCTCTCTCTCTCCTGGTCCCAACTCTCTCTCTCTCTCTCTCCTGGTCCCAGCTCTCTCTCTCTCTCTCTCTCCTGGTCCCAGCTCTCTCTCTCTCTCTCTCTCTCTCTCTCTCTCCTGGTCCCAGCTCTCTTTCTCTCTCTATCTCTCTCTCCTGGTCCCAGTTCTCTCTCTCTCTATCTCTCTCTCCTGGTCCCAGTTCTCTCTCTCTCTATCTCTCTCTCCTGGACCCAGTTCTCTCTCTCTCTATCTCTCTCTCCTGGTCCCAGCTCTCTCTCTCTATCTCTCTCCTGGTCCCAGCTCTCTCTCCCTCCCTCTCCTGGTCCCAGCTCTCTCTCTCTCTCTCCTGGTCCCAGCTCTCTCTCTCTCTCCTGGTCCCAGCTCTCTCTCTCTCTCCTGGTCCCAGCTCTCTCTCTCTCTCTCCTGGTCCCAGCTCTCTCTCTCTCTGTCCTGGTCCCAGCTCTCTCTCTCTGTCCTGGTCCCAGCTCTCTCTCTCTCTCCTGTTCCCAGCTCTCTCTCTCTCTCTCTCTCCCTCTCCTGGTCCCAGGTCTCTCTCTCTCTCTCTCCCTCCCTCTCCTGGTCCCAGCTCTCTCTCTCTCTCTCCTGGTCCCAGCTCTCTCTCTCTCTCTCTCTCTCCTGGTCCCAGCTCTCTCTCTCTCTCTCTCTCCTGGTCCCAGCTCTCTCTCTCTCTCTCTTCTGGTCCCAGCTCTCTCTCTCTCTCTCTCTCCTGGTCCCAGCTCTCTCTCTCTCTCTCTCTCCTGGTCCCAGCTCTCTCTCTCTCTCTCTCTCCTCATCCCAGCTCTCTGTCTCTCTCTCTCTCTCCAGGTCCCAGCTCTCTCTCTCTCTCTCTCTCTCTCCCTCTCCTGGTCCCAGCTCTCTCTCTCTCTCTCTCTCTCTCTCTCTCTCCCTCTCCTGGTCCCAGCTCTCTCTCTCTCTCTCCTGGTCCCAGCTCTCTCTCTCTCTCTCCTGGTCCCAGCTCTCTCTCTCTCTCTCCTGGTCCCAGCTCTCTCTCTCTCTCTCCTAGTCCCAGCTCTCCCTCTCTCTCTCCTAGTCCCAGCTCTCTCTCTCTCTCTCCTGGTCCCAGCTCTCTCTCTCTCCTGGTCCCAGCTCTCTCTCTCTCCCTCCCTCTCCTGGTCCCAGCTCTCTCTCTCTCTCTCTCTCCTGGTCCCTGCTCTCTCTCTCTCCTGGTCCCAGCTCTCTCTCTCTCTCTCTCTCTCCTCGTCCCAGCACTCTCTCTCTCTCTCCTGGTCCCAGCTCTCTCTCTCTCCCTCTCTCTCTCTCCTGGTCCCAGCTCTCTCTCACTCTCTCTCCCTCTCCTGGTCCCAGCTCTTGCTCTCTCTCTCTCTCTCTCTCTCTCTCTCATCACTCTCTCTCTCTCTCTCTCTCTTTCTCTCCCTCTCCTGGTCCCAGCTCTCTCTCTCTCTCTCTCTCCTGGTCCCAGCTCTCTCTCTCTCTCTTCTGGTCCCAGCTCTCTCTCTATCTCTCTCCTGGTCCCAGCTCTCTCTCTCTCTCTCTCTCTCTCCCTCTCCTGGTC